>NC_051161.1:7938410-7995910 GCF_013339745.2 Dermacentor silvarum
CTTCTTCAGCTTTGTTTGACAGAGCCGAAAGAGTGGCAGGTATACATTGCCTCTCTTCCTCGAGTATGTCAATTGCTTCTTTAAACGGCGCTAAAGAGTCGATGATCTCATTATTATTATTATTATTATTATTATTATTATTATTATTATTATTATTATTATTATTATTATTATTATTATTATTATTATTATTATTATTATTATTATTATTATTATTATTATTATTATTATTAAAGCGAAGACCCTGCGGGCACCCTAGAGAAGATGGGAAACGCATAAAAAAATAACACGACGGCAACCACCTTTCCAGACCCAGGCAGAGGGAGATGGTGAAACGACGCCGTGCGGAGGCAAGGCGAATGTAAGAAAGTGCATGGACGGCGCAGCGGAAAGTTCAGTATATCAAGAGGTGTACCATGGCGAGCGCTTTGTTGGGGCTCCTGTATTTGTGAGCTAAGTAATATGGCCGCGTCTCAAAAAGTTTTAGCTCCCGCGCACTTATTTCGTTGTGATAGTACAAAATGAGCACTAAGATTTCGTCACATTGCTAATTGAACTCATTCCTTGGTTATATTATCGAGAAACCAGCGAAACATAGCATTCAATATAAAGAGTTCCGTGCAGCGTGGTCCACTTATACAGGGATGATTGCATTTTCAATTCCTGAAGTGAATCATAGTGAACTTGAAGTAAAATTGAAGCGGCAGGCCTTCGTGGACGATGAAAGAATTGTGAATTTTTTTTTGTCCACGACGGAAAGTGTAAGCATGGAAACGCTCGCGCGAACGTACGCATGATCCACGCAAGATCAAGCCCGGCCACCACGCAAGATCAAGCCCGGCCCGACCCGAGCCCGCCACCTCAAACCCGGGCCCGACCCGAAGCCCGGAGCTTCAAGCCCGGACCCGGCCCGAGCCCGCCGTGAAGGCTACTTTACCCGGCCAGACCCGGCCCACGGGCCGGGCCGGGCCCGGGTTTTCGGTTAGGCCAGGGCCCGTGAAGTGCTCTAATCTTCGTTGCCGGCAGCATATCATAAACTTCCAATTTTTAAGTTTTGGACAATGTGAGTGCATTGCTTGCAGTAGCCTTCGAAACGCATGCGCTGACGCCATAATTATCCTAGTATGCGTTGCGCTACGATAAATACCCCGCACGAAGTACCGAGCGTGCACGTTGCGTGATAGCTCAGTGGTTAGCACGTCCGGTTGCTATATTCATATCAGGAACTCCGGTTGTCATAAGCTTTAGACAGCGTGTGCGCATGCTAGAAGTTCTAGACAGTCAAGGTGCCACCAATGATCGTAACCCGACATTAAGAACAATAGATAGTTTTATATTACGGGGACGCAAGCGTAGGGGCCCCCTAGCGCTAGGGGGCCCCTACGCTTGCGTCTCCCTAATTAAAAACTCTCTAATAAGCTTTGAGAATCCGGCCTTCAGACACCGAAAGCGCTGTTTCGAACTGACTGATCTGAAAGCAGTTTCTTGTACATCTCCGTGCTTTTATTTAGTCCGCGCCTTGGTGTGATTTAATCTCTGAAAATTCTAAACCAACTTGAACCACCTTAACATGCGTGCCTCCCCTTCACCCCCACCTCTCTTTTTTTTTCTTCTTCTTGCTTCTCCCCGCACACAGAAACATATGCACAAGAAAAAAAGTATGCTATACTCTAGCTGCAGCTGAGCAGTAATCGTGAACCTTTCATCGCGTAGACATGATGCGAGGGTCACTACAAATATAAGTACATGGAGTTAATGGAGATATACGCAATGAACCAACCAAGTGAAGAGAGATCTTGCGAAGAAGAGGCAAGTCAGGATACCGAGAAGGTGGGCAAGTGCCCCCCCCACACTTCTGGAAAGTGGCCAGCGGACAGACCAGCGAAGCGGCCCGGTTACAAGGTGTTCGTGATCTCGATACTGGCCCCTTCGCTCGCACGCGCTGGCGTGCGCGTCCCGTTGAGCCGCGGTACGAGCCGCCGGTGAATCCTCCACGGCCTTGGTGTACAGGAACTCCGGGAATGAACTGGTTTGCCGCCGCTGGGAAAGACGATGAACACGACGCGACGACGATTCAGCGCGCTCACTCGCCCGAGTCTGAAAGGTCCAATGCGTGCATGCCCCTCTCTGAGCATAATTCGCCGTTCGGCAGGCCCGACACGTTCGCAAAGACCAGAAAAAAAGAAAGAAAGCAAAAGTTGACCGTGTCGCGGGATACTCAGAGGCTTCCCTTTAGCGGCGCGAGTGGACAGAGTACCTGTGTGCATACGTGCGTGCTTGGAGTGGTTTTCTTTTACAAATATCCATCGGTCACTTGGAGTTTTCTTTTGTTCCCGCGCATGTCGCTCCCGTGTCTGAAGAGGTTTTTCTTCGCGACCATTATCCTACTATGTCATGAGAACGACCATCCCTAGTTCGCACCCGTTTTGTTAGGTCACGCTTTCGATCGTTCTAGTATTAACGCTATAGCGTTAAGCACCTCGTGTCGAATTGAATTGTCGAAACTGAAAAAAAAATTGAATTGCTCACAGTGAAATCCGTCAGAAAAATGGTGAAGTACGACTTTACCACAACCTACAGACATGGTGGCGTCGGATTGTAATTTGAATGTACGAGAAAACATAGTTCTGTTACGAGGAAACTCAAACACAAACCCCTTTTCCAGCATTTTTATTAGACCTACAGCGGCGCGCTCGGCTAGTTTACTTGCGAAAATGATATCCAGATGGCGCTCTCATCCTCGGCAGGTCAAATTCGGACTTCGCCTGCTTAATGCGTTTTGGACACGCGCGCGCGTCGAGGCAATAGCAAACAACTAATAAACTAATAAAAAAAAGGTCCTAGGGCTTTCAGATTTTAATATAAGACCACTTATATTGCCACTGGAAAGACGTCTTCCCAGCAATGCATTTCTGTTTAAAATTGAAGCCGACCTTAAGGGGATTGGTGTAAGCTCGGTCTTTGTAAGCTCGCTTTCCCACGTTCAGTATTGCAGTGAAACCGACTCAAAGAAAAATGAGATGCGAACGGGGCCCGACAACGCTATCGCGTTCCACTCTTAAAGGCGAAGCTTAAGCGTCCTCCAATTTTTTAAAGTGAAGCTTTCTATGTCTCACTGATTCGTCCGTGAGCGCCGAAAACGCACTACAGGAAAGCCAACTCACAAAATAAAACTATCTGCGCATCTTCACACACAGTAGAACAATCTGCGAATCTGCGCACACAATCGTAGACCTCTACAGTTTACATTCGCAGTTGTACCGATAAGACCAATGAGAACTGCAACGCCACGCTGCCCAGACGAACTGTATATATCTGCATTGCATTACGCGCGTCACGCAATGCATTCCCGGCCGTCACCATCAGTGGCATAGCCAGAAATTTTGTTCTTGGGGCTCAGGTTACAGCGCGGCCTCCTCCTTATAGGATTTTTCGAGGGATCAAATACATGAATAATAACTGCATTGCCATTGCCAATGATATTGTATATTAGACGCTGCAAACGAATTATTGAACGCTACGCACTGTGAATACAAGTAAAGCATGTATTTTTTCATAAAAAATATATTCGTATGTACCCAAAATTGTGGCAGAAATGACTGGTATCAATGCTTCCGCGTTTTTTTTTTTTGTCCATTTAATAAATGCAGACAATATCACGCGAACTTTAGAACTATATCAGTTCAAAACCAGCAACGCAGTGCATGCAGCTGATAGGAAAAACGTAAAGGCCATGAAATTAACAAGTTGAGGGCAAATATTTTGATGGATATATGTCATTCAAGAACCTTGTTTACATGTCTGTACATATGCAACGGCCAGGGAAAAACCACAATGACGCTGTCCTTCGTTGCGATGGATTGCGCAGGAGCACCTGTTACCGGTCGTGTATTGTGAATAATTGCACCGAAATTAAAGTCACAACAGTGAGTATACATACAAAAAGCAGGAGTTCTGCAAAATATACATTAGAAATGCGAAGATAGAATGGAATATACAAATGCGAAGATACAACTTGATAAAGGGCAGAAAAGTGTCGCCGGAAACAAAGTTCACTGCTTGTATACAGAAAACCTCGCAACAAGATATTTAAATGTACGTATAAGTCTCCAATAAATCTACGTATCTAAGCAAACGTCACTATATATAATGCGTCAAACAAGACAAATAAACATGCTGCTCAGTCACAGATAGTAAACTACACGCATAGAAAGACAGACGATCCAGGCAAGAGCAATACTATGATCGCAGAAATCGTGATATGTACTTTGGCCATGCTGCAGTCGCGACAGCACCATATGGGTAGAATAATAGAGGAACGTGCAGAAATCAGTACGAAGATGTGCATTTTAGCTGCCTGCACGGCGGCAACAATTATTCTGCACCCAAAATCAAAGAAGGCTATTGCTTTGTTTAAAAAAAGAAGTAAAAGCAGGTAGCCAAGAAGGAAAGAAAAGGACAAACGAAAGCCACAGATGATGCGGCAAGTTGAACTACCCAATATCCGAGTGTTTTTTTTGGGAAACGCTGCGTGGGCTGGGCTCTCAATGAGCAAGGTCGGTGAAAATTGGTTATTGATGTGGTCGTAATTTTCGTATTCGCATGATAATTTTGTTCATTGTGCTAACTGCTACAATAAATGGTGAATTTTGCTGCGGTTTTAAAAGCTAATGAACAGTCATACGTTTTCATAATTACGCGTTTATGGACCTGAAGGAACAGAGCTTTTTACTTGCATTGATTTTTGCTGCTTCGCTATCTAAAGGACAAACTTCACTCGGCGGGGAAGTTTAGCGAAGTGGTCAATGACTTCGGACATGTTGATACCGACGTCTCTGTGGGCGTATAGAAGCGCCAGCCGCCGTGGCCGTGAGGTTCCGTATAAAGTCCAAGGGCGATAATATCTCGCCGCGCGCCGTATGCGCGAGTGAAAGCACGCGGGGGACGCGCGCTATCACGGAGAGCGAACGCACGGCTGAAAGCAAACGCGACCGTCGCGCGAAAGAACGTGGGGGTATCGGAAGGAGGGAGGGAGGGAGGCGGGGCAACGCTGTGCTGCTTCACCAAATGCCTATCTTGCAACCGGGCGCAAGGGGAACTAGCCACTCAATGGGCTCCCGAGCGCAAACAAAAAAGCGGGAAGGCAGCGGGGGAGGGAGGGGGGGGGGGGCAGCTTCTTATCTGCCAACAACTTCTCCTCTGCACAACTCCTATGCGCTTTGCCCGGCGGTGGCGGTCGCCCGCACCGTCTCTTATCTGCACACGGCTCTGACCTTTGTATGCGCTGTGCATTCGCCGCTCAGTTTCCGTTGAAGCGATAGACCGCGCGAACCTTCGACCACTGCGGCGGCTGCGCTTGATGCCAGCGTTTTGACAGTCATTGTCTGTGGTCATTCAGTGTGATCTATTCATGTTTGCTTGTGCACGCTGACACCACGCTTGTTAATTCAGTTAGTAAGCGAATGTGACGTTTATGCAGCCGATAAAACTACTATCCCTACTCCGAGTAGCCCTCTACTAATTTGCTATCGCAATTGATGCTTCGCCTTTCGGGTGAAACTGCGACATTTTTTAGTAAACACATGTTAAAATATATTCTCTCTGCGCTGGAAGAGGTGACTAGAATCTGTAGCAGTTTGTACATATTTACATAGAACCTGCAGTCGCAATGAGAGAGGGTATCTATTCCGGTGCTAAAACCTAAAAACACTCCTTCTATGTCGTTGGCATCTTTGTTTAGGTACCTTGCTCAAACAAAGCTGTTCGATTCCAGCAATATCCATCGTTTCGTCAGCAAGTATGGAGAAGCAGCCTGCAGCGTTTACTTTTGCATCTAGGCTTTCTTTTATAATTTCACCACAAATTTCTATAATTTGGTTTTATACACCTGGGCTTAAATACGAGGCATTACTGGGGCAACATTAAAAAGGTTCTTCAGATATGTATCGCCACAGTAAGCTCACATACGAAAAAGCGCTTTGAAAATACCAGTATTTCCAGCCGGGGCTTTGCTTTAATCCATAGGACAGCTGTCCCTATGGCCACAGAGAGCCAGACTTCGTCGCCCGCAAAAAAGAACTGTCTCAATAATAGGCCGCTAACTTTGTTCTGTTTTCTCTTATTTTACTTTGTCTGCCTTGGTCCAGCTGATCGATCACATTGGGCGCGCTTCCTGAAAATGTTTGGAGAAATTTATCAGCTGCCAGCTGACAGTCACGGTGATATTTAGTATTTTCGCTTACGGAAGATTGCGAGCGCGTGCTTCCATCTCTGGAACGGCGTGAATACGAGGGCTCCAGTGCGCGCTTGTTGGCCCAAATTTGTAAGACCATTAAACCCGTAAAGTTCCAGAATTGAAAATCTAAAGCACGCCTTTGGAAATGTCAGTGCACATTTCGCGTCAAAAGTTAATGAGAATTTTATACCCACAAAGTTCGGAATTGAAATCCATGCGCTCCGTATAGATTCCACGGCCACTGCGAGATGCCGCGACGCGCCCGCTCGCTATCGAAAAGCCTTTGAAACTTTGTGCTCGGATGGAGCTCCTTGCGTTATGTGACTGCAAGCGCAGAAGTGTTACCACGAAATCCAGCCCGATTTCGCAATGTCCGTGCCGAAATGTCTTTTCGAGCGTGAAAAAGACATTGTAGACGAAATCCTGAATGATTCCCGGCGCCGGTGGTTGTTTTGGGGGCGCCGGGCAAAAGTTTCGGGGGGAGGGGCTGAAGCCCCATCAGCCCAGCCCCCCCCCCCCCCCCCCCCCCCCCTGGCTACGCGCCTGGTCACCATGGGTAGGCCGCGGGTGCACCGCACGGCAGAAGAGGCTGCCGTACGCGACCGTAAGCGCGAGCGCGATCGCATCCGTAAGGCCGATCCCCTGTATCAGCAACTGTATGCAGTCCGTGAAAGTGTGTGTCCGTGTAATGAACGGCTACATGATCTAGAATAAAGGCTATGAAACTTAACGAACTGTGTCTTCATTCAACATTAAAGTTCAACAAATACAATCCTAAACAAGCAATCAAATCACACATGCATCGCATCGGGTCGCTCAGCTTTTCTTGGGTTCGTTGCGTGGTCGTTGGCTTTGGACTTTGACGATAATTCAGTTTGCATGGGCGAATATTCGCGTTCAACCATCTTTCTTTAAGAAATGGGTTTTGATTTTTCTTTCTTTCTTTTCCTATTTTTCTTTTTTGAGTCAGAATGTCGCGTGCCTCTTCGTATTCTAAGTCACCTTCTAATGTTACTTGAGCAAATAAAATATCAACTTAGCACCGGTCACCGACAGAAAGAAACCAACGCGAAAGGCGATAAAGAGTTTGTCATTTCAGCTTACCACCAGGAAGGCCTAATGAAAATTAGGCAGAAGACTCATTTAAGTTGTTCATTAAGTTGATTGCTTCGTGGTTATATTGCACCTTCATCATTGCTCTTCCTTTAGCATCTTTGTGATCCATTGATCTCATGAAGCTGCAACCTTTGTTCCTCTCGTCTGTTCTTCCGCCTATGTTCACAAAATGGTGCCACAAAGCGTGCACTGAACGTCGCGAAGAAGCGTCTGAGACGACGAGAGTCCAGTCAAAAGAACAGGCAACTTGCATCCGTCAAAGACCGAACACATCCGCGAGAAGAATGCACCCCGTTTATGATAATCTCCGCCAGTAAAATTTCCTTCGCCTTGCGAATTCAGACAACGTAAGAATTTTAATTCCCCGAATAATTCCCTTCTTGCAATTTGAAGGCGACGGTTCAAGATTAGTTCCCAGAGAACGCGCACGATTCCCCAGCGCTCTAATCCTGAAGCGCAGTTCTCGTCTCTACTGGCCATAAGTCAGGCAATCAATAGTACATCCGAGATGTTATGTTGTTCACGACAAGCCTATAACAATTCTGAGCGCCCAATATTACATAGAAAGTATTTGGTGAAGCCAACACCTAGCAGGAGTTGATAAAACAATGTTTCCTTGTCTCCCAGTACGTTAACCGAAAGTGTGCATTTTAGTTCTGGGTCCACTGTATAGACAACAAATGCTTCGCAGCATCGTCGAATCATTTTGCTGAAGATTATTCTGTGCAAAATGTCTTCAAAATAAGCTTTAACTTATGAGAGCGCCGAGGAATAACGATTATGCTATGTTCGTGGACCCATTTTGGCATTTTGTTTGTTAGGTGATTCCTCGAAAAGTCAATGCATGTAACTTTGTACGCCTTAAAGTACAGCAACGCGTTTGCGAGATTCTGCACTTGCAGACGTTTCTCGACTGAAACAATAATGTCGACCAAGCTCAAGACGTGAAATTGAACTATCTGTTCATTGTCTTGGCCATGGTCATAGTGACAGAAGGACGGACATTTAGAGCGGAATTTATATAAACACTTAGAGGGTAACAAACAAAACAGAGGCCTACCTCTTGTCTTATGTGTTCCTCTAGCTGTTCACTGTGCAAATTTGCGCTCAAAACATCCATTGTTCAAGATAATTTCACATTAGGATCACTCCACTTGGATGTTGCACAGAAGATTTACAGTTTTTACTTGTCCGAACCGACAGCCCAGCCATCATGCGCATCTCTCCCAGCAATTAATTTTGTTGCTTCGAGTATCCCACCTATCTGCGCTGAGGTTGATTATGTCGAGCGAGAAGTCCTAAATAACAAACCCGAACGTCGACTTTCAGTCTCGATTTCGTCAAATGCGGTACCTGTTTCCATAGCTCAGATCAGCACATGAAGGAAACGCCATAGCGGTGCAACTGCCTCCGCCATCCGCCAATGAGGTTTTTTTGTGCCAGTGTCCGTCAACATGTCGCAAAGAACGCGTTACAAATGATGAAGAATAGCGTTCAGCACTTACTCTTCTCTGCTCTCTCGTCAAAACTGCGTAAAGTTTTTACTTCGACAGCCTATACGTTTTCTTTTTTGCGAAACAAACTTCAGTCCCCGGTCAGTGGTTGTATTACGCCAGCGATTTTAGTTCAACACTGTTAGCGTTCTTCTGTTAGGTAGGGAGCCAAGCGCTAGGGCGTGGCTCCCTACTGTTGGGCGTCTTGTGCGAGATGCGCGCTTGTTCCAAAGCGTCGTCACAAGCGTTGACTGACTACCAAGCCAAGATCGCGCGACGCAGAGTGGTAGTAAGTGAAAGCCGAAAGGCAGCGCGAGGGTGGTCTGGCTGAGGTGTCTGCGAAAGCGTCGATTACGCGGCTCTCCCCGGTGCGCGCCACGTGCCCACGCGTTGCCCGTTCAATATAGGCGCCCGACCGAGCGAGACAACGGCTCAATGTCACGCTGCAGCGTCCGACACCGTGTGAGACGTTCGGAATGCAGTCATCCGATGGCCTTGACTCGGACCAAGGAGACAGTGAAACCTTCAGCTGCCGATATAAGCGGCGTTCGCGACATCGTATAATTAGCTGCTTTGTCGTGAACTATGTGCAATGTTTCCTGGCCGCGGTACTCTTACTGGTCATTTCTCCAAGTGTTTATGTTTCCTGCACGCGTTTGATTACCGTGATTTCCGGAAGAGTCAAAACTGTTCGCCGCAGCAATTGCGACAAAAAAAAAAATGTCGTTTTATGCATCGAAGCGCAAAAGTAACTAAAACGCCAATGCATTCCTCCCCAAATTCGGAAATTAATATATCCAAACGGGTTCGTTCCAAGTGAATCCGCCTTGCGAACTCTACGGCTAGAAATTGTAAATTGCAATATGGGCCATAAGGTTAGAAACTTAATTAGATAATTTTTGTTAATTAGTCAGTTATGCATTTCAATTTTTTGTGTAAATAATGTCCGCCTCTTCGAGTAGACCAGCTCCTGGACTAGAATTATGCTATCTGCCCCACGCAACCCTAAGTTATTGAACGTGTTCGCTAAAACACCCGATGTATGCGTTCCGAATGCAAGTACCAGCAGACGGGCTTATATGAACCTTGTCTGGTGACCGCGAAAGTAGTGCGAGTGAGCGGACCTCTTTTCTGCATAATAAAAATAAATTGCTACATAAAACCTGAACACAATGTGTCGGATCATGGGCTCCTCTAAAGCACACTGACCTCTTAATAAATAGCGCATTATATTCAGCAACTTCTGGGTGACCATGCTCGGCAATTCATCCACAATGGATACGTGCCACACTAAAATAGTCTTGTTCCACAATAGGAATAAGGATTATAAACAGGGATAAGGTGCCTCAGAAAGGCTGGCCAACGTTTCGATAGGAGGACCTGTCTTCGTCAAAGGCCTATCTTTGACGACCTATCTTTGACGAAGATAGGTCCTCCTATCGAAACGTTGGCCAGCCTTTCTAAGGCACCTTATCCCTGTTTATAATCCTTATTCCTCGTGTGCTACCCCATTAGTCAGTCATCTTTTTTGATCCTTGTTCCACAATGATACAACAAACAGTATTACTTATCCTCAGTACAACAATTTACAACTTAAACAGCGTAATTCCGTGTGAAACATTCTACGCCTTTTTTCCAGGGGTTTAGCACGTCTGCTCAGTTTTCGTTTTGTCGAGGAAGGTGGGCTGGTCCTGGAGACAATGATGATGATATAAACTTTAATTTTCGAGACGGTGTTCCCGAGCGTTTGAGCTGTGGATCACTCTAGGTGGGAGGGTGACTCATTCCAGGAATCCTCTGGCCGCGATAGCATCCCGGGCTCTGGCGACAAGGCGTCGTTGTTCGTCCAGGGCCGGGGTGGAGATCTTGGCCTCCCACGTCTCGGCGAGGAGGTTCACGTCTTCGGACGTTGTATGTTTGGTAACGGCGTCTTCGGGGCGTCACGGGCACTCTAGTAGCAAATGCGCCAGAGTGTCTGGCACGGCACAGATCGGGCAGTTGTATGTTTGTAGTGTCGGGTGGATGCGATGCATGAGGATCCCATGGGTGTACGTATTGCTCTGCAGTCTTCGGAATGCGGTGCTTTCCTCTTTCGTCAGTTTTGGATGAGGTGGCGTGTTCGTGGAGACAATGAAAGAGTAAATTAGTCTGATGCCTGAGATGGCGGGCCTATCCCGTAGGCTGTGTAATCCATGGCCGCGTGGATCATATGGGTCATGTGGTTCCCGCGTCTTGCTGATTTGTCAGGCAGGCACAATATGGCTGTGCTCCAAACACGTTACAGAAGATAAAAATGTTATAGTATTTATTTAACCGCTTCACGAAAGATTCGGTTCACAGAGATTCCAGCATGTGCATTGTAGCTGCATATTTTTTTTCTTCCTTCAGCCATAGCTGCTTCCGGAAGTCGACGATCCGTTCCTTTCATGAATGATGTGACCTCGTTGGTGGATTTTTTTTTTTTGTCGCAGTTTCATGGATTGTGGGGAAAAATATGGAGCTTCAAAAATTATTGTGGAAACAATGTCAGGCCCCAAACTTCGTTATTTTGGGCCTTTTAGGCAGCGAGGCAGCTTCGTCTTCTGGCACGCACACTCTCGTTAGCTGAGTGGCATACCGCACAATAAATGGCGCACGGGACTGCATAAACTAAACCTTCGGCGGCAACTATGACCTCCGCCCGGAGTGTATCGACGCGATGAATCTCTTCTGTGTCGGCTGTGGTTGTGAGTTGTTTTCACGAGAGCCTATTCAGCACTAATTGGAATGGCGGGCAGTCCTGCATGTGATGTCTGCGACCTGCAAGGAGAACATAGACCACCTGTTGTGCCACCGTCATCAATTTGGCATGCAAAGGCAATCGATGTCCAATGCATTGAGGCAACTAGGTGATCGTCCACTGAGCGTACAGATCATCGTCCCATAAGGCACTGAAAGCACTTTTGTGCTCTTTGAAAGCGACTGGCTTGTGCTTGGTGCTGACCCCGCCCGTGCACACATTCACCGCTTTCCTCTCTCTCTTCTTTCATTACTCTTTCTTTTTGTTACCCCGCCCGTAGGGTAGCCAACCAGGTGCTTTTCTGGTTAACATCCCTGCCTTCTCTCTTTCTTTTTCTCCCTCTTCACGTAGTCAACTACCGTGAAGCGATGGTGCAGACAAATGAAGCGGACTGTATCCAGGTTTTGAAGTTGTCCAGTGAAAATGCCTGATACCTATTCGTCCCATACAGCAAGGTCAGTCTGAATGAGGCGCACGCGCCTCATCTATTTCCCGCAAGAGAGAAGCAGACGCAATATTCATCCAGGACTACGTGGGGGGTATGCGCAAAAAGTGCGAAATCAAATTGTACTCATGGAACGCGCACTCCACATGAGAGAGACAAAAAGGTAAGGCAAGTACAACGCAGATGTTGGAATTTATGTCGGCCAGGGCATTAGTCAAGCGGTGTAAATTATATCCTATATACAACCAGCGGCCATGCGTAGACATGTGTTTACTTTAACTCCATGCAGCGTGCAACCTCGCGCAATGTATATGATTATGCACTGCACCACGCACACACTATGCCGAAATACAAGCAGCAAATCAGGTGGTTGCACAGTGTGAGACTTATACACAGTGATGTTACAAGGACGAACGCGACGTTAGATGCTTGTCGAGGGAAGAATTGCGAGGGCAGGTGCACGCAGGGAGACATGCGACACATTGTCACATACGTATATAGCTACATTAAAAGATTCTGTATCGTTTGTGTAAGTGGCCCATACCAATGCTGGAGGATTGGCCAATAATGGGCACACATCCAGTGGCCCATAACGAATGGCGAAATAGAAAAATAATAAAGTAAATAAAAGAATCCGTTGAATATGGTGCGCTGTTGCATGAAAAGGACGGTAAGCATTAGAGATACCTAAGAGCCGAGATTGCATGTTCATGGTTTAGGTAAAAAGTTGTTCTTTATTACGCGTCACAAAGGTACGCTCACTGGCACTACTTTGTCAGTCTGTGTACAGGGGTTATGTAAGCCCGTTTGTTGGTAGTGGCGTTCGGCACATTCATATATATACATCTACAAATAAGGGAACTTTAGAAATAGCGTACACAAGCGGCTTAGCGCACGCAAGAACCCAAACTCGATTGTAGACTTCTTGCGTTCCTTTGTATGCTCGGCAGATTGCGTCCCCCAACTTTGGGTGCTTCATATGTCTAAAGCTCCCTTACAAATATTATATGGTGAGAAATCTGGCGACGCAGCAGCAGCAGCAGACATGCCAAACCCGGGAGCCAACAAAGCTTCGGTTAAAAAAAAAAAAGACAACTATCTCTCTATCGCTCACATAAAACTACGGCTGAATGAACTTACGGCAACAAGTTCAGGTCTCTCTTGCACACGGTGCCGTTGACGTACGCATATACTCCTGCTCATCAAATGGCACTGCAGGCGCTCACTGACGAACTTGCATAGGTACTACACGCCGTGGTGAAATATTCGTGATTGCTGCGGCGTTATATCGTGGAGTGATCTAGCATGCACTCGTCAAATGACGGCTGTTGTTCCTCAGAACTCGGTACAGGCCTTTGCATCTTTTAAGCCTGTTTGTTTGTTATCTTGTGGGATTAGACATATGGCGCACGAGAGGCTTCAGAAAAGGTAGCCCAAACCAGTGCAAAATAGTATGACTTACTATCGCAAGTAAAAGATAGTTCGTACGTCATTCGCGTACGAATTATTGCCCTCAAAAACGCGTCGTCTTCGCTTCTGAGCAAAGTAGGCTCAAACGTGACACTGCGCTCAAAGGCAAGAATGCTCGCCAATGTCGAAACGCCGCCTGCGTGTCGGCTACGATCCGCGTAACAAGTGGTTACCGTGATCATTGTGACGCGATAGTGAAGGGTTGGGAAATCTTGCCACATAACAGGCCATATACAGGAAATACCAGCCCACCTATGGTCCAGGAGAACAGTCCCTGCTTTCCCTACTGTGATCATCGCCCCACATGTACAGGAAAAGAATTTTCCCGCATAGCGACACGGTGGTCTAGCTGTCATCGACGCCTCGATGGTAAAAGTCGTTGTCAATTCGAATGCAGGTGACTCACCCGTTACCAAGATCTTTGTTCTGACAACTGGTCAGAAGCCATCAAGGACGGAATAGCTGCTACAAGGAGACTAGCAGCCAAAGATAAAATAAAGCGAAATGTTGCAGTAGCGAGATTAACTAACGTATCGCTATATAGTTAAAGCATGCTGGCTCAGAAGCGACCGGCGGCCAACAGAGCACGCTTTATAACGCGTGAATTCGAAGACAAAAAACATCAGGAGTGTGCTTGTTTGCTTTGGAGTAGCTGGTCGTTCTGGGACTTCGCGGAAAATATTTGCTGTCTCTTGCATTTTTATTATCCTCGTCACTGTCAGTAACATTGGCCGTAAAGGGCATGCTTGCGAGTGGCTTCACTTCGCTGTGGTAAAATAACAGGATCCGTACCGAGTAGACGGTACGCCCGCTGAGTCACAGGAGTGGTGAAAACCTGAAGTCTAGACGGGTGAGCCAACCGGCGCGACCAGAGAGATCTGGGGCCGCCGCTTACAGCCATTCCTTGTAAACAGCATCTGTCACGCTTTGTGCTATACACGCTGTGAACGCTATTGTTTTGTGTTCTTTGTTTCGTCTCGTAGATGTGGACTCACCAGTCACAGATCTTGCTTCTTTCTCCTTAGCGATGCGCAGGCATGGGCGGGTAAAAGTGGAAGTTTGAGTTATTGGGTAATCAATGCCGCTGCAATCATCAGCGCAAACTTGATGTGGACGAAAAGGTGTCACGTGCATATACTGTACAAACGACGCTAACATAGTCTATACCCATCAAGTTAAAACAATGTACTTGAAATGGCGCGGGCTTTCTGTTTGTGCAGCAAGGTACTGCAGAAGTCTTCATTGGCGCAGCCTGCATTTGTTGGCTTAGTTAGCTGTCTATCTTTTGTTTTGTCGGGGACATATTTAAGGATTGTTGCTGTGGAGGGAGGCCCGTTGCGGTTTATTTAGCCGTCTATCAGATTATTTTAAATCGGAAGGCGTAGTCGTTGACATAGTCGAGAGACACAGTGCAGACACAAAAGAAGCACGGAGCGGGAGGAGGGACTCATCGCTGGGCCTGCCGGTATGCTGTTCGGCCGCCGAACGAATGGGCAGCAGAGCAGCCTCGATGCAGTGGGAGAAAGACAAACGTGGTGGCGACAACCAGACTAGTCGCCAATATGAGTATATTCGGAAGAGAGCGCGATGTCAGACGTTTAACTAGCAAACGAAATCAGTGCGATACTATTTACAATCAGTAGTAATCAGGTTATTGCGGCAACTCAATCTCCGATCGCCATCATGCGTCAATTACCCATTCGCTTACAGCGATTCCCACAGGGCATGGGATATATGCAATTTTTATTGAGACCAGGGGTGCTATGCAGGATGCCCCGAGTTTGGCGAAACTCGGGATCTTCACGAGCTCTGGCGACGCCCCAAGATGAAAGAACTAATGGTAACAAGACAAAGTTTGTCCGTCGGCACACCTCCAGTTTCATTGGTTTATCTAGATTCACTCTGGGTGGCCATCATCCCTTGGGCGTTGCCATATGGGCGGTCGACAAACTGGGGCTCACGTGATCATACGGTCGGCGCATGGTCGTGCATTCTTTCACTTGTTTGCCGTTCCACCGAGTGCATTAGAAGCACAAGCAAGTTATCAAATAAATGCATTTAGTACAATGATATTAGTCACATTACCGTAGGGTATAGGTGTTTTAAAGTTTACAAATTGTACACTGAATGTGTATTAGACTAATTCGTAGTTTAATCGTTTCGCGTTATACCACGAGGGCACGCTCGCCCTCCTCTTTCTTCCTCTGGATTGGATTGGCGCGGCTCGCTACGTGCTTGCGCTAGCATTTCCGAGTACAGATTGGTGTGCGCTTGGTTTTCGCACTGGGCTTTGAACAGATCGCTCGTTGCTCTTTCTCTTTCCTCTAGATTTAATTGGCGCGGCTCCCTACGTGCTTGCGCTCCCATTTCCGAGCACAGATTGGTGCGCGCCTGATTTTTACACTGGGCTTTGAACACATCGCTCGTTGCTCGCGCTTAAGTAAGGCTTCGAGACGAAGGGAGCGTCGGCTAGCGCAGAAGTGGTTTGCCGCGCGCTTACCGTGTAAGCACTCAGGAATGTCGGAAAACACTCATACAAGGATAAAAAAAACTACTCTTTATTTTCTTTTATTTTGTGATGAACCTTCATACTGGCTAGCGCCGAGCGATGGCTTCTAACAACCGCAGGAAAGAGTCTTTATACTGGGTAGCCCCAGCGATCCGTGGCTTCTAACAAACGCCAGAAAGGGTCTTTGCAGCGCACGTGGCCGTTGAGTGCCACCACAGTCATCCCAGGCGGGACTCCAGCATCAGTGCAGTAACTCTGTACCCACTGCTGACGAGGTGGCGCTTCACTTTTTGACAATAACTTTCTATTTTTTGCGTGTGAACGCACGTGTTGGTTTCCACAAAGTGCACGCTGTGGTTAACTGTCTCCCAATGCAGATTGAGGCATATCCCCGTTAGCATCCACTAAATTTGGGATACAGTTGTATGCGGCCAATTCGTCACTATGAATAATGGTCCCCGGTTGAACATTGGCTGCAATAATGGCGCCTAGCGTCGCCGCCTTTCGTCGGTCGATCTTGAAAAGTAGCAGCACCCCTCAGGTCGCGCAGACCATGCCGAAGACCCATGGGCCACCATCTTTAACACCACCGTAGTTTTGGTGGCTCGGCGGAATGTTGTCGCCCGTCATTAGGCGGCCTCGATTGCACTTTTGCTCGCCGCGAAGAAGGCACTCGTCAATTTGCGCTGTCTTCCCGGTGCCACCGAGTGGAGCTCGCGCCAGCAGCTCGTCCCTTGCGACCTTACGGGTGTAACTCCTCCAGTCGGCGATGGCGTGCTCCGATAGAGGAAACAAGTCTACGGTCTCTTTCAACATCCATATCTCTACGCTTTTGCTCACGCAGTACGTGAGTCAAATCATTTGGCGCCTGGTGGTGGTCGTTCGGACGGCCGAGGTGGTCCGTGTTGGCGCAGTAACTTCCTTTGCCTCTCTGCCCGTGCCATGCAGCGGTACCGTGTACCTGCCAAAACTGATTTCGGCCCCAAAACTGATTTCGGCACCGGAAGGCAGCCCGGCGTCCATTCTGAGTCTTCCAATATAATGTGACTACTTCGCCTGCGCAGGCTGGTTGGTCCGGGTTGAACCCCAGGCGCTCGCAGGTGCCCCAGTACTCCGATGACGACGCCGGACCTGGCCTGGGGCTGGGGCGTGGTGGACGAGCTTGCTTGAAACAGGAGAGAGCCGAAGCGATCGCACGAACTATTCCTCCGCAGCCTAGTCACACCAGTCTACGCTGGGAAAGCATAATTTGCCCGCCACCCTATCTCCGCATACGACGGCCTTCGCCTAACTCGTCACACAGCCAGCGCACTCACGTTTTGGAAAGGCAAAAATGACGCTGAAACTCTACGTCGGACATGTAGGTGAACGGGTCCAGATGGTCATATTGACGCTTGCTGCCGCTGGATGCGATTACACAGGCTGCTGCTGCCGCCACCATGTTCCCGAGTTCAACTCGAGGGGGGTTTCGCGATGTACGAGTTTGGCCCGAGTTCGCGTGTCAATCAAAACCATACGTCACGCCCCGCGCGAGGCATGTAACTCTTGTGCGCGCGCCCGCCACGGTTGGGCCACGCCCAACTTATTTTCCGGCAACAGCGACGTGGTGCGGAACTGAGAGTCATCAACAATCTACAGCAAAAAATAATACGCAAAAAAATACGCACAGCACACTGTCATCGGTGATGCACTGTAACTGAGAACCACTATCAAAAACAAAGCGGCGACTTTCGCTGGCTGATGCATCTATCTTCTTAGGCTGTGATGGCCCCACAACATGGTTCATTGTCTGCATTGTAGCGACGTAGCGCACAGCAAATAATTATCGCAACGACACTGTAGCTGCTTGCAAGGTGTCGATGCGCCGTGGTGGATGACGATGCTGAGCAGTGCGTAGTGTTTTCCAACGTAAAGGTATCGCAGCTCTTGTTTGAGATGGCTGCTCTGTCATCGGTGGTGTATCGGATCTGCAGTGTCGCAAACACGGTCAGCGTCGAGAAACGCTCGCTTTTTTAAACCCAGTGCGATGACATTTCTTCATCACAAGCACGGCACACTAAACAGTTGCAACCCCTTCCTGCGTTCGAAGTCTAGTTTCCTAACTGCACACAGGAGCCATCACCCGCCAAAATGCGATTGCTGCGCGGTCGTTACTATATCTATCTGCGATCGCTGTTAGCTCAGCAGCAGAGACAATCGGCAAGCACATTGGAGAGAACAACTCTGCGTATACATGCGAACGGAGGCACCTTCACTGGGCAAGCGATGACAAGCGATGAATTGTGTCACTGGGCAGCGCGCTCTTCTTTGCAATGCATCGCGGAGGCTTCGCGCACGCAGATAAACTGGTGCACTTTCACTGTGCTGCGTCACTAGAATACCGCACAGCCATTTTGCAGTGACAACCGTTGCTCCCGTCGTTTCAGTTGGTAAAGCGGCGGCCTTAATAGCCGCCTAAGTGAAGCACCTGCGGTGAACAATCCATGCCGCAGCGCTGCGTGGCCATTTCCCTAATAGTCAGGAAATGGAAAGATCACTGTCATGACTGACTTTATCAATGATTAGAGTGCCTCGATGCGCGCGGGCATCAAGGCACCCTATCAAGGATAGCACTGCAGTGCCCCTGGCGACTGCTCACCGTATGAACTCCCTCGTGCGTGCGACGCTCTAAAATGTATCCGCTTGTAAGCTTTCGCCTCACTGTCGCCACTCGCGGCAAAAAAGTGCAAAATTTAATAATTCGCTCGATCTCTGTTTGTCATCAAACATTTATGGCATTCCAAACGAAAAACAGATACTTCAAGAAATAAAATGTTTCTTATTTTATTTGTTGTATTTGAACGTAATCGATTGAGGGAAAGTGTAGGTGCACCAATGCACCGCATATGCCCTGTTCGCATTCGACGGAGGATAGAAAGATAATGCTCGAAAGAGGAGGCACGCCCTTGACGCGCCCGAGAAAGGCGTGGCAAGCGGCTCACGGCAAGTGTGCAGATAGACAGCGGTACAGTCACGGTATTGCTAAATGGTGATAATACGTTGGTAACAATACGCGGCGCTGGCGCGTTTTGCTGCGCAGTCTTCTGTGCTTGAAGCACGGAATCACTGTGCCGCGCAGGGTGCGCTCATGTTGTCATACGCGGCTTTATCTCGACATTTCTTTTTGCCTGCTGTTCTTGCACGTTTCTTGCTATCTCCGTTCACTGACTGCCATCGAGCAAACTCGGGTGAAACTCGTACGAACGAGAAACTCGGCGCATCCTGCATAGCACCCCTGGTTGCGAAGTTCGCTAAAGTAAATGGTGCCGGCAAAAACATTCTGCATACGCAAAATCCCAAATCCCACCATGAGTAAAAATACACACAATTCTGCCCTGTATTGCCTACTTTTCGAGTGCGTATTGGGGCAAGTAAGCTTTCTGTCTATTTTATTTCCTGCATAGTTCTTCCAATATGCTGACGCTCATTAAAATACCGAGCTGAATTTCCCCGACAGAGTTGGGCAATATTCTTTCACCGCGTCGTGTTTTTATTAAGCTTCAAGGACGCGAGACCTGGTCCCTTTTTCGCACTTCGCCTCAAGGCACGTACCCTCTTCCGCAGGCTTCTCCTTGGAAGAAGTAAAAGAAACCGAGGCGCCGAGACTAGCAGAGCTAGAAGAGCATGCCTTCTTCTTTGTGCTCTCTTCGAGTAGATACGAGGTACCGTTGCAACTCCTCGCGAACCAGCCGGTCACTTTCCTGCATTCCTCTTGTCTGGAGAATCGTCGACGCTAAGGCATCCTGTTACCGAGAGCGGGCGGCGCGCTGGGTCACCTTCGGGTCTTTTATTTTTATTTTTTATTCGCGTGGCTAGGCATAATAGCTGCACAATCGATCGTGAGAACAAGTTGTGGTGTCGTGCACATCACGAGGCAACCAAAATGTCTTAGCATGCAGAGAGGAGGCCAATGTTGGGACTTGAAGATAGTGAGTCACTCATAAGTTTTTGCATGGTGGCGGGGGAAAACGCCACTATCTCAACTTGCTTGACTTTGTCTGTTGAAGTTGTTGTACGTTTTACAAAATAAAAAGGACCCTCTATTGTTTTCCCTCTCTGTTTACATCGACAGCCAGCTAAGGGTACTTTCTCAAGCTTTCGCAATGCCTCTCGTAGATGTCGTCTTTGCTCGGAAAAAGAAACAGCGGGAAAAGGAAAGTTTGGGTTGGTCCTCGTTTCGATCTGGACTTTCCGACGTGTAAATAACTGTGTCATCGACGTGCCTTCGACGGTGTTGCCTTCGACAGTGTTGCCTTCGGCGTCATGCCGTCATTGTTGGCGGCGTTATCGTCATTGTCATGCCGCCGAGTCCGTTGTCTTGTCATCGCCGACTGTAATTGCTCGTCGTACCAGCCATCGTCGTCTGGCCGTTTTCGTTCATTTTGTCGTTGGCGTCGTCGATGTTGTCGGAACTGGACTGGACTGGAAAAACTTTATTTAGGTCCTGCAGAGAGACGCCACCAGGGGGCGAACCGGAGCGAACGTACCTCGCATGAGCTCCGTGAACAACCAATTTTTGTGGCGTGCAAACTATGTTCCGACCAAAATTCCTACGGTGTCATGTCCCTGAAGCTACAGGCTCTCGCTGGACACCAGTTTCATCACCATCGGCCCACCGGGAGGGCCATTACGGCCCAAAACCCGTTCGGGCACACCGAACGACAGCCAGCCCTAACCAAGACTACGGCATCATCGCCTCGCCGCACCGCAGCTGCACGATGCCGGACGACGCGTAGCCCCAAGGCCGCACCGAGGGCGGGTCAACCACCCCACCGACCCACCGGGTAAGCTCTTTTCAAGGCATGGACGTCGTTGAAGTAGAGGGAGAAACTATTGCACCTGAAGAAGTAACTAAAGAAGCGGGCTGGCTTACCAGCCACCGCAATAGGAGCCGTAGAGCTATAGAGCAGTTCAGCATAATGGCTGATGAAACAAGCAAAACAACTGGCACTGGCGAAGCGCGTTCTGGTGCATGCCAGAGCGCAGCGCGTGCCACCAAGAAACCGAAGCCGCCGCGACAGCCACAACTTCCAAGGGAAGATATAAAGATCATCGTACGGCCCCGCGACGGGCTAAATGTCTCAAAACTAAGTGATGCGCAAATTCGAGATGAAGTATTGCGAGCCGCCGCAGCACCGATTGCAGAGGCGGAAGATGACATATATCGCTCCTGCGTGGAAAAAAATGTCATAGTAATCAGCACTCCGCGAATGGCAAATGCTGAGAAATACAACCGCATCAGGGAACTCCAAATTGGAGACACGCACTACGAAGCCACAGCCTACGCCGCCCCACCGGCAGACACCTACAAAGGCGTAATCC
Organism: Dermacentor silvarum; assembly: GCF_013339745.2. Lineage (NCBI taxonomy): Eukaryota > Metazoa > Arthropoda > Arachnida > Ixodida > Ixodidae > Dermacentor > Dermacentor silvarum. Next base: position 7,959,819 of record NC_051161.1, read on the forward strand.
ACAACATTCCGGACTACGACACTGCGGAGGACATCATCAAAAGTCTCATCTACAAGAAGAACCCCACCATCCTGCAGGCCCGTCGCATGGGCAACACCAACTCAGCCATCATCATCTTTGAAGGCCCAAATGTACCCTTCTACGTCTACTACAGAGGCGCCGAGTACCGCTGCTACCTCCACAAGAAAAAAGTCGAAGTGTGCGGAGCCTGCGGCCGGATCGGTCATCGCGCGGACGTGTGCCCTACCCCCGACAAGAAACAGTGCAAAGACTGTGGTGCCCAAAACCCCGCGGACAATCACAGCTGCAACCCTAAGTGCGCGCTGTGCGGTAAAGATCACCCCACGGGAGACAAGAGCTGCCAGAGACACTTTCGGACGCCTTTCCTCATCAAACAGCGCCAGTGGGAAAAACAGCGACAACAACAACAACAACAAACCTTGCACAACCTCAGCGGCGGCGGCGGCAGAGACCCATCGTTGCCACGTCAAGCAGGCAAGCAGAAAACGGCAGCCCAACGCCCATCCCGATCAAAATCGAGGGGCACTGCCGCCGATCGCAAGGCATCCAGATCAAGATCCCCATCGGGACATAGACCCCAATCTAAACAAGAAAGCAAGACCTCAACCAATAACAATAAGGTGAGCTGGGCAAATGTAGTCTCCCAGTCCGAACCCACTAAGATAGAAAACTCCACGCTCCCCTCATCTCACGACAGCGAGCTAACTAAAATCAAACAAATGCTCGAGATTCTACTAACAGAGAATAAGGCCCTCAAGGCCGAGGTAGCCCAACTGAAGGCGACACCGCCGAAAGAAGTTGTACCCGCAGAACCAGAAACTGTCCATATAGAGATAGATGCACCTCCGGCAGTTGCAGAACCTACCACACAATACGCGCAGCCAGATTCTGATACCGAGAGCCTACCCGCGAAGCGCAGAGCGGTAGAACAATCCCCTCCTTCCCAAGGGACAACCGCCCATTCTGGCACCTCTAAGCGTAACATCAGGGAAGAGACGATCATAGAGGAAATCACCAGGGCCATTGATATCAAATTCGAGATAATGCATAAAACATTCCACACCATGATAACAAACCTTGCCGAAAATTATAATGCCAGAATCGCGGTCCTCGAAAACGCCCAACAAAGGCCTAGCGTAGGGCCCATTAAAGTAACTAAGCCTTACAACCGCTCGACCAACGATGGCCTGGAATAGCGGTAAAAGCGCTATGTACGTCATATGGCAATGGAACTGCCGGGGATTCCGCCGCAAGCGAGGGAATCTCCAGCAGTTCCTACAAACTAAGGATTCCGAAGCTCCAGACATAATTGCACTCCAAGAGACGGGGGGTCAGGCCAAATTATCAGGCTATGCGTCCTTCTGCTCCGATGTATCGGGCACAGGCAAAGCGCCAATCGCTACGCTAATCAAACGAAACATACCGGCACTCATACACGAGACCGGCATTATGTCTCTAGAACACGTCCTAGTGGAAATTATTCCTACGTCAAAGCGAGGAACTGGCAGCCTGTTTGTGCTCAACGTATACAGCAAGCCTAAACAGCAACACAGATTCCTCAATCTATTCCGGAAAGCAGCACACATTGCAAACAAACAACCACTTGCCATACTAGGCGACTTCAATGCACACTCATCTGCATGGGGATATCGCACCGATCACCGCAAAGGCCGTCAATTGTGGCTAGACGCGCAGCAGGAGCAACTCACGCTGCTCACAGATCCGACACAACCCACGCGCACAGGAAATAGCGTCTGCGTGGACACTACACCAGACCTAGCCTTCACCAAAAACGTGTCAGGCGCCACATGGTTCAACACGCAAGAAAACTTGGGAAGTGACCACTTCATAGTAGCCACCAAAATCCGAACGGGACCCGCCAAACCTATCGGCAAACGAATCCACATCACGGACTGGGACAATTTTAGGCAACTACAAACAAACAAAAACGAACCTGCCGTTCCTGAGATTATAGACATTAAGGCATGAGTCGACAACTTACAACAAACCGTTAAGCAGGCGACCATAACCATACCAGAAGAAGCTAATATCCAGGCGGCAGATGCCAAGCTCCTCCACATGTGGGAAGCAAAAGCTAGCTTGGAAAGACGACTAAAACAGAAACTGAATAGATCCATACGCAAACGCATATCGATCTTAAACAAACAAATTGAGGACTATGCTCACAAGCTAACCCGCCAAAACTGGCACAGTGCATGTGATGGAATGGAAGCGCAAATAGGCATGGCCAAAACATGGCGCATACTTAGATGTCTACTCGATCCCGAGAGCAGTAAAACTATGCAGGGGCATAATCTCAGCAAAATAATCCATAATTACCCGGGATCAGACACAGACTTAATTAACGAACTCAAGAATCTATACATCGGAAACCATTCCAAAATGTCCTTACCCGCATACACGGGAGATCCAAACCCAATAATCGACGAACCAATCACGGAAGCTGAAGTCCGTGAGGTCATACACGGTCTACGAACGCACTCCGCTCCGGGTCCGGACGGCGTAACAAACAAAACTATACGGAACCTGGACGATGACTCCATAGAAGCACTAACTAAGTATCTGAATAAGTGTTGGGAGACTGACCACATCCCTCAACAGTGGAAGGAAGCTAAAATTGTCATGATACCAAAGCCGGGCAAGAGGTTGCAGCTACAGAACCTAAGACCCATCTCGCTCACCTCCTGCCTGGGGAAACTTCTGGAACACATCATCCTTACTCGCCTAAACAAACACATGGAAGCGCACGACCTGTACCCTCACACGATGATTGGATTCAGACCAAAGCTTTCCACGCAGGACATTATGCTTCAGATTAAGCACCAAATAATAGATGGTGGTCACAGCTCAGAACTTGATACCCGGGCCATTCTTGGCCTTGATCTAACCAAAGCCTTCGACAATGTTCATCACGAAGCCATCCTAACCCAGATAAACAAACTAGGAGTTGGCGCCAGAGCATACAATTATATAAAAGACTTTCTTACAGACAGGACAGCCACAATCACCGTCGGTGGGGTAACCTCGGAGAGCATTTCGCTCGGGAATCGAGGGACACCCCAGGGCTCGGTTCTGTATCCCTACCTCTTCAACATGGCCATGCTAGAATTACCAAGCAAGCTAGCTAAAATCCCTAAACTACAGCATAGCTTATATGCAGACGACGTGCCACTCTGGGTAACCGGAGGGAGTGACGGAGAAATCCAAGAAACTTTGCAAAGCGCGATCGAAGTTGTCACAGAATACGTAACACCTAAAGGACTCTCCTGCTCCCCGCAAAAGTCAGAGTTACTTCTGTATAGACCCACTTGCAGAGGCAGGAAAACTGTCACCACACCCCCTCAAATCATGCTCAAAGCTAACGACCAGGACATCCCAATAGTACCGAGCATCAGGATCCTTGGACTCAGAATACAGGCCAATGGACACAACAACGAAGTGATAAAGGCACTAGACTCGCACGTATATCAAACAACAAGACTCATTTCACGCATCGCCAACAGACACCACGGCATGAAAGAAACTAATTTACTCAGATTGGTACAGGCTTTTGTCATAAGCAGAATAGTGTACGCTAGCCCATTCCTGCAACTAAAGAATGATGAACGCTCCAAAATTAACCTCATGATCAGGAGAGCATACAAGCAGGCTCTACACCTACCAATTACGACCGCAAACGAAAAGTTTGAGGCTCTAGGAGTACACAATACTCTTGACTAGCTCATGGAAGCCCAAAGAATTGCCCAACTGGAGAGACTCTCGCGTTCTCCGACGGGGCAACACATTCTCCAATCACTCGGGATTACATACAACACCCAATTCGGACCAAAGCGGGACATTCCCACAGAGTTAAGAAAACACATACACGTCCCACCATTACCTAAGAACACTCAGCCTCTGCATAAACAAGAGCGCAGGCAGGAAAGAGCCAAATCCTTACAAAAACGCTTTGCAAACTCTCAGGACGTGGCCTATGTAGACGCTGCCGAGTATCGTACGTGACCGAGACGTTATGACAGCGGCTGTACTAGATCAGCAAAATCAAATCATCGCTGCAAGCTCAGTTATTACAACCTCGCCGGAGGTCGGGGAGGAAGTCGCAATCGCCTTGGCGCGCGCTTCCTCCGCAGCCAAAGTCATAGTCAGCGACTCAAAGACAGCTATACGAAATTTCGCGAAAGGGCGCATTTCGCCTGAAGCCCTCAAAATTCTGGCTAGGGTACCCGAGACCCGGCGCAGATGGACGCAACTCGTTTGGGCACCGGTGCACTCCGGTCTTCCGGGAAACGAAGCTGCTCACAGTGCGGCGCAAGAACTGGAAATCCTCGGCCGCACGACAACCTCTTGCGAGGAGCAGTTCGAATCCCTCCGCCGTTCAGGCAGGGACCGGATGGTATCCTACAAGGAAATTCTACAATTCTACCGCCAGGGCAAGAGGCATTACCCTGCCGCTCACAAAATTTTAGATAAAAAGCAATCAGTTACCTGGCGCCTTTTACAGACGCACACTTTCCCAAACCCAGTGACGTACAGACACCTCTATCCTGGGCTATATACAGTAGATTGCAAATTATGCGCAGGTAGAGCCGATCTTCATCACATCATGTGGGCATGTCCCCTGATAAGGTACAAAAAACCCACTAGCTTATTGCCTCCCCTTCCCATCACTACCCTAGAGCAGTGGGAGACTGCACTGCTCAGCTCAGACCTGGATCTCCAACTCCGGGTCGTCCAGATGGCCGAAGACGCCGCCAAAGCACAAGGCCTGGCCGCCGCCTGAGGAAGAAGAGGACGGGTTCTCCCACTCCCCTCCTCCCTAAACTCCATCTCGGACAAAATAAAGTTTATACTAATACTACTAGGTCCTGCAGGACGCGCTTAGCTCCGTATCTGCGCAGCCGCGGCAACCACTCCGCACGGCGCTGTGACGTCGCGGCTCGGCAAGGCTAAGGCGAAGTGACGTGGCGCATGTGATGACGTCACGGCTCACGCAGCTGTGGCGAGGCTCGGCGCAGCTGGGGCGAAGCATTGCTAGGCGGCGCATGGGGACGTCATCGCCAGGTGGAGCTTTTGCGGCATACACTCGACGCTGCCGCTTTTTCGGGTGACACTGGCAGCTTTCCTCTGAGTAGCCCCCGTAAATTGTAAACGCAGGCGAAGGTGTCCCGTACATAGGAGGAGGAGAGAGACGAGGGGGGGTCGCATCCTTTCCAAATCAGAAATGCAGCAGAGTAACCGGAAATATCTCGTTGACAAACATCTTTCATGGTTGCTGCCGGAATACTTTTTTCTGCCGTACTTATGTTGGTGTGCCCCTGGCAGTCATCAGATTAATTGGATGCTTCAAAGAGAGTTAAGTTCTAAGATAATTATGAGGAAAGCCGCCACTGCACACGTTCAACCGCATAACGATCGGGTGTATTGAGTGCTTGGGTATGGCTTCACTGAGCGGTCACAATGTGGTTTCTTTACTCGTTGAGGATCTATTGTGTTGCGTGCATGCTTGGTGCCGTTTGTTTACAGCAGCGAAATTTCGATCGTGCGCCACAAATTTATCATGTCATTTTAACCCACGCCTTACAGAGCTCGGGTAGGAAAATGTTTGTGGTATTCGGTTACATGTGGTAATGGCTGAAGCGCAAAACACGGAACGACGAGGAAGAGAGTACAGACGGAACTCAGTCAATATTCACTTCTTTATGGATCCGTGCGTCACGCTTCAACCATTTCCAAATAAGCTTCACCAACTCCGCCCCTCCCCCCTCTTCCTCTCACTCCCTCATTTCCGCTCTCTTCCGGAAAAAAAAAGAAAAAAGAAAGGAAAAGACAGAAAAAAAACCTCCCATTCTTCTAAAGCGATATACGAAAGGTGGCACTCACGATGGGTTAGATAATTCTGCAGAATTCGTTTTCTCTACGTAGTTTTCTTCTTCTAGTATGAACAATTACTTTCCTCTACAACATTTCCGAACAGTCGATGAGGAGTACTTGCATGTCAATTAGACTAATCATTGTCACATAACGAGTATGCAATAAAATGTTAGCTAACTCGCCTTGGTGGCTCAGTTCCTACGGCCTTCTGCTGTTGAGCATGAGGTCGTGGGTTCGATTCCAGGTCGCGGGAGCCGCATTTTGATGGGGGCGGAATGCAAACACGCTTGTGCACAGGTTTAGGTGCACGTTAAAGAACCTCCGGTGGTCAAAAATAAATTGGAGCACTCCGTTACGATATCCCTCATAAGCCACAGTGCAATTTCCGGACGTTTAAACTAATATATATATATAAAGTAAACGAACGAGCTCCAAGGAGGTAAATACTGAAAGCCACGAGAACGGTCGAACGTAGAAGGACGCAGCCATACACGGCCACTAACTCCCATGGCGGTTCTAGACCTGTCGCGCACTCAGTGCGACGTTTGATGCTGCGCGGGCTAAATTCTCTAGCGTGAGTCCACGTGCACACGCACTGGATCAGCTGTGCGTGAGGTGCATCGTATTGGCGCAAGATTTGCTGGAACATTTTAATCTCACGGTCGATATCGCTGCCCATATATGGGATCAGCAAATAGATGGATGCAGCAAATAGAACTCGTCCTCATAAGGCTTATAAGCCTTATGAGGACGAGTTCTATTTGCTGCATCCATAAGCACAAAAGGTGGTAATATTTACCCAGTCAGTAGAGGATTGCTCTTCTTAGCCATGCGCCGGAGTGGCCTTTCGATAGTATGAAGAGGAATAGTTCATATAGTTTGTCCTTGCACCTTGAGTCTGAATTCGTGAAATTGTGCGCCATTTCACAGAGCTAAATGCGGATAGTATACGGAAAGCATTGCTCGTTATTCTAGGTATATGTATGAAATATAGCGAACAATTTCTGTTAGCGGGTGCTTGGAGCTCGCGCTGTTTTAACAGCGAAGCTGTTTATAATACCCCTGACACACGGGCACTCTAAAGTCCTTTAGGTAAGGGGACATCTACTGGAAAGGCGTTCAAGCGCAGTGACACACGACAACGGAGTATCTCCCTCCCGGCAAAGTTCCTTTGCGGGAAAGAAGATCCGGCATCTACTTTTCAAGCGTAAAGGTGTAGTCTCGCATACAGCGCACACAACTCATCTTGGGTGAAGTCCCTACATAAGAAAAGTACCGCCATCCTTTGATAAACGCCGCTTCTCTCTCTCCTGCATCTCCGATTGGACGATGATAGCGCGCGCTTTTCACTTCTTTATATTTTCTTTTTTTCCGCCTCAGAGCCATGTTGAAAGTCCTCTGCGCAGCCGCAGTCGCCGGCGGCGGCGGCAGCGCTTGCCCGGCCTGAAAGCTTCAACGTGGACTTTCTAGGTGCGCCACCATCGACTTGGCTTTCGCAAGCAAAAAGTAAAGAAAAAAAGCAAGCGCTTTAGGAGAGGAGGCGGCGGAGGAAAGAGTAGATGGCGGTACTTTTCTTATATAGGGACTTTAATCTTGGGCCGCGATTTTGTAGCGGTGCCTTACGACTTATTCTACACTAGTCTTATCAGCCACCGCTCACGGCCGGCTGATCCCGTTGAAACGCGAGCGGACCGTCGCTCTGGCCACTGACAAAGCGCGATAAGCGCGAAAAGGCATTATTACCGAAAAGGCATCGCTACAAAATAGCGCCCCAATGGAAGAAAACCTGTTACATAACTAAGGTGCCCTGTAAGTATTGGTTTTATTTTGGAAAATGTTTTAAATTTTAGCGGTAATGCGATTTGTCGAACAGTGAAGATTTACTCTAGCTATACTCTATAACGCCCGCACCACCTCGCTAGCGCCGCCATGTTAAATTCCAAATATGCGCATTAGAAGCCATCAAAAATGGGAAAAAATGTTTTTAGGTTCTACAATCACTAAATGTAATCTACATGCGCAGCTTCTTGTAAATGTTTTCTCTCTTGCTGCTTTAACAAGCAGCGCTTTCTTTCTTTTTTTTTCTTTTTTGCGGCTTTCATCGGAAGAACCACCTAAAGAAGTTAGAGCGCTGCCGTGTGTCATCGGCGCAACTCCTTTCTGCAAATGGTCCTCAGAGTAACAAAAGGGGTTTCCTGCAAAGGACTTTAATTTTGCCAGTGTGTCAGGGGTATAAGCCGGAGGTTAGTCAGTATAGCGTAGACCAGAAATGTGGGCCGATCCTGTTGGTAGTGCAGAAAGGGTCCAAGCGCAATGACAATGACCTGTGAACTAGCAAAGCTGTTTGAGCTCGAGGACGGTCCGTTAATCTGAGTTAAAAGCACACATCCGCCTTTACTGATTCAAATAAAGGAGAATGATATTGGCTGTCAGACGGACTACAGAAAGAACCCTTGACGCAGCACGTCTTTATCGGTTTTAAAATTGTTTCGACACACGCGTAAATATTTATTCCACATTTAAAACGCTGTACGAGATTCTAAATGCGCCGCCCGTAGCAGGGTACGCCACACGCTTTTACGAGTTGTCTGGGACGTTGCCATTTGCACCGAGGCACGTCTAGCTGCCATCACGGGTAAAATGAGTACGCGGTGTTTTAGCGAAAACCGTGTTACGATCAGATTAACTTTGTGTTCTTTCTTAAGCAGTTCAATAGCTCCTTACACATGTCATGCGCTGCGCGTCGTGAGCTGAGCTATAACTCAATTTTTCGTTTGAATGCGTGCGCTGTCGTTGGAGCCTCCGCGCTTTACTTGCTCGCCCACAGTGCAGCAGTGCTTTCTGCATGATGTAAGCGCAGACTGGCCATTCCGCGCTCTCAAATGAGTTTCCTTCTCGCAATCCGCGCAAGCAATTGAGAAAAATGCTGCGGCGTTTCTCTACTGAAAATCAAGCAGGTGTTCCGAGCAAAAAATTCCGCTGGGAGAACGCCACCGCTATCTGCTGGGCTCTTGCATTCGCTGGACACGTACTCCGGATTTCTTTGCCCATTGCGTTTGGGCTGCGCGCACTGCTCTCCGGGTTATCAGGAAGAACGGCCGCAAGAAACAAGTTTGCTAAGACGGCAGCGGCACGCTTTCTCTCTGCAGTTCCAGCCTGCAGATGTGGTATGCGAGCTGTGCTATTTTTGTTCAACTCGAACTGAATACGAATAGGCCGATGACGTTACTGGGTTAAGGGCACATTTTCTTTTTAATGCATTTAGCAGTCTACGAATGCGGCAAGGCACCCCTGTTAGCAAAACTGTGCGTATTATACGCGTTAAGGGCCCAATGAAGGTGAGGCGTATGTCGTACTTCCGGGTTAAATGTCCAACGAGGGTTAGAGCCTTAAGACACCCTTTAAGTTCAACTCACAATCATGAGTAGACAGTATTATCCAGCTGCCGGTTTCTCTTTGCGGCGGACGCAATTATTGAACGCATGATCGGTAACATGGTGTATTACCCCTTTCTTGGTGGCATACTTCCTGCATCGGGCCTATGTTGTATTCCTACCTCCAGTTCCTTCTATACATCTCTCTATTCCTGATGCCGTGTACGAAATTATGTGCTCAGATCACATGTCACTGCTTCTACACACACACACAAACACAACACATACATATATATATATATATATATATATATATATATATATATATATATATTAGGCGAGAAGAGGAAACATAGGTACTCGATGTTTGTTAAGTACGACCATGAAGGCCAATAGGCAATGAAGCCAACGAATAGCATAGGGGCAAATTAGCTTTGGTAGGAAATTGACATGTGTAAAATAATGAGGAAAGGGGAAAACTGAAAGTGGACACGTAAAGATACCTGTAGCCGGTGGGAGTCGAACCCATATATATATATATATATATATATATATATATATATATATATATATATATACGCGTGTGTTTAAGAAGCTATGCTGCGCCAGACAGGCAAGGGGGATGCGACAACGCCGGCTCCTCGGCTCGCCATTGTCCGCATCGCATGCGTTCGATATGTCGAGTTCGCTCGGCGTCGTGGTTAGCAGCATCCGCCCGCCATTGGCGCTTCCGTTCCACTAGAAACATAAACATGTAACCAATAATTGAGAAACGCTTCAAAAGAGCGTCGGGATTAATCCACTGCTAAAAAGCGGGGCCTCACGTTTCAGCTTCGCTTTGTTAACCATCTGTATAGAGTGCTTGGGCGGTATTTTTTTCCGTTTCGCTTAGCCATATACAGCTTTCGCTGTAAAATTACATTCTGGGGTTCCAAGTGCCAAAACCGAAACCTGATTATGAGACGAGTAGATTACGAGTAGTGGGGGACTCCGAATTAATTTTGGCCACCTGTGGTTCTTTAACGTGCCCCAAATCCACGGGACACGGGCATTTTTGCATTTCGCCCGTATCGAAATGCGGCCGCCGCGGCCGGGATTTCATCCCGCTACCTCGTGCTAAACAGCGCAACACCATGGCCGCTAAGTCACCGTGGCGCGCTGCCAGAGCACTGACGGAAGCCTCTTGTATTGCCTCAAAAGGGAACGCATGCGTTAGAGGAACTATTTCTTCGTTTAGCAGCGAGGAAAGGTGTTTGCGCGGCATGTTGCGGTAACGTAATCATTGTGCTCATATTTCAATGGGTTCGTTTCGTTTGTCGCTTCATTAGTTGCGCATGTGTGGTCAACTCCTTAGATTGACGCCTCTGACGGAAATAAAATGTATTTGAAAGATTGCGCTTGTCCGTGTCGATACCCTCTCGTCCTCGTCTTTCTTTCGCGCAGCATCTGTTCTTAAGCATTATGAACCAACTCACCCAACAACAAGTTTTATTGATATACGTGTGTGTGTGTGTGTGTGTGTGTGTGTGTGTGTGTGTGTGTGTGTGTGTGTGTGTGTGTGTGTGTGTGTGTGTGTGTGTGCGTGTGCGTGTGCGTGTGCGTGTGCGTGTGCGTGTGCGTGTGCGTGTGCGTGTGTGTGTGCGTGTGCGTGTGTGTGTGTGTGTGTGTGAACAAGAAACAGGGGGGAGCGGGGCGAGGAAAAAGGGCCCAATTTTTGTTAGTCACAACCGTATAACGCCAACAGATGATGAAGTTAAGGAAAGCTCGGACAAGAAACAGGGGGGAGCGGGGCGAGGAAAAAGGGCCCAATTTTTGTTAGTCACAACCGTCTAACGCCAACAGATGATGAAGTCAAGGAAAGCTCGAAAAAAATTATTTCTTGTATTTAATTGACATTGGCAAATGATGAGGTAAAGAGAAAGGAAAGTGGACGAAAAAAAAAAGAAAAAAAAAAAACTTGCCACCGGTGGAAGCCGAATCCACACAGGAGACATATTATATCGAATCGGCATATACGTACAGCCGTTTGTACTGCCCCTTCAGATGTGCCAGTTGCCAGCTCTATTATAAACTGACATGACAAGAACTTTATTTGAGTCCTGAGGAACTGAGATCTAGGCGAGCCGAAGGCTCCCCCAGATTAAATCGCTGGGTCCGCCCACGATGGGACCGGGAGACCAAGTCCCGTCGCGATGTCGTGGACCCTCTGGACAGCCTGGAGTTGAATTTGCAGCTCTATTATCTACGAAATTTCTCAACGAATCAACAAACGCTAACAAAATACCCTCACTGCTACAAGCTTATATGAGAAGTATGGGGCACAGTACGGTAACATAATTAAAAATTAAAAAGTAAACAGACAAAAAAAACTGCGGAGGAAAACACTCCAAAGAACATCAAGAAAGCGCCATCATCGAGAAAGCATGACGTTCTACGTGACGCGTTGCTCGACCCATGGCAGACAAGGACATTTTTAATTCCTAGTATCGAGTGCGGTTGTGAAAGAGGAACCAGACGGGCGCTCGACCGGACTGCGCAAAATATTTTAATGTTTTTCATAAATAGAAGGTTTTGAGCCTTCCACAATAGCTCCTTATTGGTAGGCCCTCAAATGGCGCCTTCCATCGGTAAAACAGGAGAGGAGGAAAAGAGCAGAGAGGAGGAGAGAGAGCGGCGAGAGTGCGGCTGCGTGCTCCTCCAATGAAACGTTCCGTGCGCGCCGAGAGCAGCTGCGACGGCGAAGGTGTATCGCACGAACAGCAGATCGTTTACCTTACCGCAGTGATTATCACACGAACTTCGCTCCTCAGCCGACATTGCTGCACGCGCTATCTTGGGAGTCGGCCCACATTTTAAAGCGAAGCTTTATGTGGCTTGGCTAAATCGCCTGTCCACATAAAACTAGCATCACCAGCATTGGCTCGATCGTCGTCGTCTGCTTCCGCAGCTGGCTCGTTGGCTCGTGCTCGTGCTCGGCACGCGCTCGTGCCACTGCTCCCTCGTTCGTCGTCGTCGTCTGCTTCCACAGCTGGCTGTGTTGCCGCTCATCATTCCAGCGTAGAATTTCACTTCTGTAGTCGTAATGGGGAGGCTGCAGTTACGGAGGTATGATCCATTGCTTAAGGGGGTATAAGCCATTCATTATCTTACCGTGACGGATAGATTTAATTTTGAAGCAATTTAATTTCGAAGAATCGCAAGCGGCAATGGCGGGCGAATGTGGCTAACCACGCTGCCGAGCAAACTCGAGACATCGAACGCAAGCGACAACGGCGGACTGCGGGCATACCGTCAGTGACGTCGTTCTGTCCGTCGCAGCTGAACGTGTGTGTAACCTCATAATTGCGAAATACTTTAATGAACTCTCGGGATTCAGCAGCGGGGCCGAACGTTTCAGCTTCGCTGGTTAACCATCTTCACGGAGTGGAGGGGCCGACGAATTTTTCAGATTGCAATTACCCGTGAAAACGGCTGTAGAGTGCACTACAATAGGGGTCAGCCCACGAAAAAGACAAGAAACGCACATACCCGATACGGAAAAGCGGGGGCAACTCCCTATGAAAGACATTGTCTCTAAAAAAACTGCTTCATCACTAAACTGCCAAAAGCATCAAATAAAAGACTACAAAGAAATGTCACAAGGGGTCATGTAGGCTTTCGACGTGAAACCTAAAACAATGCTAGGAATTAGTCATTTTGTTTCTGCATTATTATTTTGTCGTTGTTCATGTGTGATAAGTCCTGATACTTCATTTAGCAGACGGAGAACAGTAAACGGACTTAACATTCAGTTTTTGTGAAATAGCTAGATTCAAATATTCAAAAATACCGAATAGATTCTTTTCGAATACGACTGTGAATATATAGTATGTAGTGTTCGATTCATATTTGTAACTTCGAGCATTCGTCCACCTTTACTAGAAACTACAGACAAACTGCCACCAGTAACGATGTAAGTGAAACCATGTAGGTTACTCTTACGCGCGACTGTCATTGCTACAGTTTTATTGTGTTTTATTTGCATCTCCCATCAAGTTCGAATTTGGCAACTTGAATCATTTAAAGAGTTAGCTTTTCTTATCTCGTTGATCAATTGCATGCCGTTGGCACCATCCGCAACGAAAGAGGTGAACGAGAGAGTTGAGAGAGACGCGAGAAGCGCCAGAACGGGTTTTCATTAGAGAAAACGCACGTGACTTCCCCCAATGACAGAGGAGCGTTCGCTGACGTGCCGTAAATCTCGGTTCTCTGTAACAACACCAGATAGGGTTGCCCTCTGCGCACGACACACAATGCGAGAGATTTACAGACACTTGCGAATATGTATGGCAACGCTGCGACATTAAGTTTAGCATACAGAAATCGTGAATTATGATCTTTAATGAAGAGACGAGCAATTACGTGGCGTCAATTCAACAGCAAGTTATACCCATAGTCAAGCAATATAAATATATCGGCGTGTACATAAACGATCGAAGGACAGACTTACTCGAGCACTTACCAAGATAATCTGAAAATAAAGTGGAGCGGAATGCAGCAATAATGAAACATAGAGCACTTTGGGACCACAATAAATATGAGGTGGCGCATGCAATCAGGAAATGAGTAATAGTACCAGCGCTAGCGTTCGCAAATGCCATTCTATGCTTAAAATCGGATATCTTGTCGGAGTTGGAAGTTAACCAGTGATCGGTAGGCCGGTTGGCTTTGGGGTAACACGGCAAAACCATAATTGAGGTAGTGTAGGGTGACATTGGTTGGGCCTCGTTCGAAGTCAGAGAAGCGCAGAGAAAATTAGTTATGAAGAAAGATTCAGGAACATGGCTGAAAATAAATGGGCGGCTAAAGTGCACAAGTAACTGTACCTGAAAAGGGTGGATACAGAATGAAGGAAGAGGTCAAGAAAGTTGGCAACCAAGTATATACAGGTAATTGATAGTGTAAATAGACAACCAAGAGTCATCAAACGGAAAGTGAGAGAAACAGAGACAGTGAATTGGGTGCAAAGAACGGAAACTAAGTAGACCATGGAGAGTTAGAAGAATCAGAAGAAAGAAAATATAAGGGAAAATTTGTACGATAGCACGACGGGAAGTGCCTTCCTAGCTGAGGCTCGAGCTAGTTAGCTAAGGACAAAAAAAAAAAAAAAAAACACTGGAGCAAATATTTGCAACAAGATGAGGCATGTGTATGCTGCAGCAAACATCCGGAGACCATTCAGCAGATCCTGCGCTGACCTCTCACACCTCAAACTACATGTACTACTCACAACCCGTAGATAATGTACACTTTCCAGAAGCGCATGAATTTAAAGTGGACGGAAGCACCAACCGGTCAGCAATCGAGATAAGCAAGAGACGTTTAGAGTATTGGTGGGGAAAAAAAAAAGAGGGACGAGATTGATACGACCGGATCCGTTACAGGCATAGGGAGCGGTACAAGGTAGATGAGAAGTTTTGAGGAAGATAAAAAAGATGCAAGATATATATATATATATATATATATATATATATATATATATATATATATATATATCAGAATGTTAGAACGATAAGCATGTATAGAGTACCCGAGTAACTCAAGAAGCAGGCTAGGTGGCTATTTGTAACCGCCAAATTTCAAAGGGGATGCCAATGAATCACCATCATCACGGGCGGGGCAACCTGCCGATTTTACCCGTCAGCGTTCCAACCACGTGATTCCTTGTTCGTCATTCTATCGTAGCCATGCTGTCGTCATCCAATCGGGACTCCATTGTGATGCCCTCGTCGTAATCCCGCATTGCCACAGACACCTCGACGTCCTTAACTTTTCTCTATTGCATCTAATACACCTGCTTGTTGTTCTTTTTTTTTTCAATAAATGCTTTTCCTCCTCCTCTGTTGCATACGTTTAATGCCTTAGCATTGTTAGGATTTTCGAAAAGGCTTTTCATCCGAGAAGCAATCAATCCAATGTACGACGGATTGATTCTTAAGCATGGATTATAATTTCCAGACTGACTGAATATACATTGATTTTGCCAAGGCATTCGATCGAGTCCCACACACTCGCTTAATAACAACGTTATTGTCACACCTACACTCTTTAACATTCTTAGAGATTAGGAATTTTCTAACATCTCGGAAGCAGTTCACAGTCACTGGTAATCATTATTCTCTGAGTATTGTGACAGCTAGTGTCCCTCGGGAGGTCCGCTTTTGTTTCTTATTTAAATCCATGATTTCCTCAGCTACCAGACTGTTCACCAACGACTGTGTTATACAGTAGTATAACAACATTCTCACTTCTGACTATCATGTCGCTCTTGACAAGGAGTTACAATTACGCGGTGTAGCCAATCAGGGCAAATGTCGTCTAAATATATAGAAATGTAAATTGATAACGTAGAGAGAGAGAGAGAGAGAGAAGTCATAAGGGTAAGGCAGGGAGGTTAACCAGGCTGAGCCCAGTAGGCTACCCTGCACTGGAAAAGGGAATTGAAAGAGAAGGAAGATAGAAGTTCGCACTTTGCACTGTTCGCACACACGCGTTCATCGCTGAGTCAGTCACAGGCGGTCATACAGGCTGGTGCATTTCAAGAAACGCAGCGACGCCTTTGTGGCCTTGTACATAGCAGGCACACGATGCCATGGTCCCAAGATTTTCTCCTCTGCTAAATGCCTGTCATCGAAGTGTCCCAGGCTGTCCGAAGAGCACTTCTCTCGTCTTCGTAGGTGGGACAGTCAAACAGGACATTTTTGGTCGTTTAAATTGATAAAATCCAGCTGTAAGGTGAAGTACCTCAGCTTAAAGACACTCGCTTAACCAGTATTATGTTACTGCCGCTTCTTCATGTAGATTTTTAGGCACTCGTGGTAGTCAATAAGATCACGATTGACACCTGCAACAAAAGTTATAGCAAACGCTTCACGCATGATTGACCACTTAAAACGTAAATAGCACGGAGCACCCTCAGCTACTCGTAGGATAGCGTGTCAAACATTTCTAAAAATCACAACGTCACCCGTATGGTCACCACAGCAGGACTATTTACTCGCCATTCATAACCGCCCTTCTTCCGAACCGTGTCACTTGCTATCAATGACTACAATTTGTATCGACTGCCAGGCTAAACACACATGTTTTAACATCACCACCACCATTATAAACAAGAACAGCTATAGCTCTGGTATTCTTAATATAATTCACAGTAAACACCACACCAACTTGCCCGTTTCGCGGCGTTACCTCTGTTACCCCTTACAAAATCAGAAAAGTTTCATGGCGATCTTTTGTCCCACAAACACTTTTAACACACTGGCCCTGTCAAGAGCCCGTTGGTAATGTAAACAAGACAGATGTTCACAGGAAGATGGAGGCTTTAAGTGAAGTGACAGTGGTCGATACATTGGCTCCAGCGACATTTTTTTTTTTTTACTTTACGATGGCCAGGCGTCTCTTGGGCCTCTGTTGTTTGTGGATTCACGTGACCACCAGTTCTAATATCCGAGATTACGGTCCGTGCCTATAGCGGCGCACTCAATATTGGTTGTAATCGAAGCGAAAGCCGGCCGCAGAAAATGACGATATGATTATTATTATTTGTTGTGCACTGTCAGCTTCTGAACTCTCACAACGTCTTTCCTAGGCCTAGCTTTACTAATTAAACATTAATAACTCCAAAAAATAAACATATAAGTAAGACAGATTTTTTTTATCAGAACTCTCTAAAGTTGGAAATTCTGCGCTGATCTCTCACAACTAAAACTACAATAACTTCTGACGCAGCCTACTCCAAGATACTCTAGTGTCTGTGTAAGAAAGAGAGACAATGTTTAACAATAAAATGCCCGATGAGGTCGGCCTGAGACACATTCCTTTGTAGCCAGCTAAGGTTGCATGTTTCGACAGGGCAAATTGAAGCTTTACTTTTGCAGGTAGGCCACTCACTGCCGATGGTTGCTGAACAGGATCTGTGCAGACGGTAGTCGCCCACGTCGCTGGCATGTTAATCAAATATCTTGTTCCGACTGAAACGAGTTTCACTTCTAATGTTAAGAACGTTATCTATAGTACTTTCACGACTGGGCTTTATCTGTTGACACTGTCGACCCGGTTTTCCCCCTTAGCCCAACAAGTTACTATATGACATGAAAGACAGAAGAAGAAAAGAAAAACGTGGATGCCAAACGAAGGAAGACGTGAACGCATGGTTTGTACGCACTCCAGATATGAGCGACGATTGAAAGAAACCAGTGGACATAAATGAGCGGTGATTAGGCAACTGCGTTGAAAGAACTCCCCCGGAGTATGCAGATGCGGAGCATTTTGCATGAGACTCTAGATAAGACCGAAACATTGAATCCTGCGTTCTAAAATAGGGCAACGTCATTAGAAAGAGAACAAAAACAAAGACTTTGCCTTACGTGACTTGTTTAGAGTTTCAATATAGGCAGAGAACAAAACACTTTTCCTTGGTAAATTACGGAGCTCCATTAAGTTAGAACGTAAAACAGCAGCGGGAGGCATGTGGGAAAAAGAACAGCGACTCGGCGTTTTAAACATCAAGATAGGCTTCAAGTTCAAGGATTTGGCTGCCTTGCGTGGATGATCCCAATTGTTCGCCATCTTTGCCACCAGGTTAACTTTGTACCACGTCTCGCTTCGCTTTCCTGATGGTGATTTTACTTGTAGGGATTAGTTAGTAAGCATCGGGAAAAGACAAGTGATGAGACGTAAGCACGTCTTTGTTTTGTAGCACAAATCCCAGAAAATAGATATTAGTAAAAAAAAATCAAGCATTTCTTATCAGGTAATGCAAGCCGACCTTACGATGAAAATTCTCTCTCAACAATAAAGTTTGTAGCGCCACGTTCGTCACTAGCCAGGGAATAGTGCAGGGAACACAGACATAAAGAAGCACAGTGCGCGTTGTTTCGTGTTTCTTGACTAGCTATCACTCAACATAGTGTGAGCGCTATTTGGGAATATCGTCGTCGTCATCTGTACAAACGACTCATCATCTTGTGTGAGCGCGATTTGTGCATATCGTCGTCGTCATTTGTACATACGACTCATCATCATCTTTTGGCTCTTGCGGTGCTTCGGCTCGGTCTCGGGCGGCTGCTCGGAAATAAAGGCATCGCATCGGTCGACGTCTCACAACATAGTTAAAATTGAAACTCTGACATGCTCTACGAATCCACTCGTCAAAACGGCAGGCCCATGCAATGTTTCTTCATAGTGAACGGGCGTTTAGTACGCATTGGACTTTGTTGTGTACAGTTTTCGCTGATCAAGGGCGGCATGTCGTTTCAGTTCGAGGCTACTGCAATGTCCTTCTCTCTCGCGCGTTTTCTGTAGTTTTTACTTTGACATACTTATGGAGCAAGCGATTTGAGAAATGTCAGGTTTAGTTTGTTGTGCCCTAAACGCGGTAATAATTTTCGTGACTGCGGTGTAGTGTAAGTATTGTATACGGCATAAGCGCATACGAAGTAACGCCAGGGGTCCCTGCAACACACATTACAAGCAGGTAAACGAAGTATGTGCACCCATAAGCATCACTTCAGCCCTAAGCCAGCCGCCAGGCTCAAAGCAAAAAAAGTGCTGCGCGGAACTCGGCTTGCGCCTTTTAGGAGGGATGGCCGTATTAAGAACAGAGCAAGACACCGAATGGGGGACGCGGAAGAATTCAAAGTTTAGAAGGACTTCCATTCATGAGGACCAATGCTTTCGTGCGAAAGCCGAAGGAAGCCTATAAACTTGTTCAACCGCATTTTCCTGGCAAGCAGCACTTTAATACAGAAACAGCATTCCCACCACACCCAGTTTGTCGTTGTGCGGTTTTCAATAATAATTCACCACCCGAGCGGACGAGAGGTGTCCCAACCGCGCACCTTAAAAGGGGCCTATTACAACCATCAGTACAGTCTATTTCTTTTCTCTTTATCATCTCCACACAGTCCGTTTAAAACAGAAGAAAGACTTCATTAAGGAAAAGGGAGCATCTTCTCGACGCGGAACACGCCGTATACATCGCGCCTTTTGTTGCCAGCACTGCGCCGCGGGCGCTCAGAGTGTATACGAAGGGAGGCTGGCAGTCGCGCAAGATGGCACGAAACCAAGAACAGGTCACTCTCTTTGCTCAATTAACATGACAGCTGCCGGTTGGGGAGGCATAGGGCTGCTGATGTGACCGGAATTTAATTCAATTCTGAGGAATGCAAGGGCTGCTGCTCAGGGGGGGCCAAAGCACATGGTACACGGCGACATAAATACATACGACAGGCAGGTCGCCATTGGCTTCTTCCGCAATAATCTTGTAGTGAGCAGACAAGGAAGC
The DNA here is from genome assembly GCF_013339745.2 of Dermacentor silvarum. NCBI lineage: Eukaryota > Metazoa > Arthropoda > Arachnida > Ixodida > Ixodidae > Dermacentor > Dermacentor silvarum. The sequence continues at coordinate 7,979,433 of NC_051161.1, forward strand.
GTCCCGAGCAATACGGTATAATCGATGTGTACCTAGGACGTCCGTATGCGGTACTCACGAAGGTAAAATGGCGAAATCACTTTCGCAAAGGTGGTAGGTCACATTGCAAACCACTCCGCCGGTAAGCGTGTACAGGTAGTTAAATAACGTTATGCACATTATGTGCATGTTACGCAACTACTTCTCTATAAGAATAAAACTGAAAATTTCAGGTTTGCCTGAAACGCGTTGGTGCTTATTTTATCTTATTAACACGAATGTATTATGTGACTGTCGACAGCTAAAATAAGGCAGGAAACCGCACGTTCGCCTGGTTTAGCTCCCTAAGTTTCTTCTTACTTCATCTTTCTCCGCTTGGGGACGGCATAAGTGCGTGACGAATAAGTACCCTGGTCACATCTGGATCAAACCGAGTAAACCGTGCTTCGGCAGTCAGCGCCGTAAACGCCACACTCGTATTTTTATGCAAGCCCTACTACGCAGAATACACTTTATACACAACACGTAAATCACATGCAGTCTTCAAGCCGTCAGCCCTACTGCTCTGGGGCTGGCTTCTGTGAGTACGTGCGTGTGTTAGTTTGCCCTATATTGTCTGGAAGAATGAACTAAAGATTATAGCGAGTCAGTTTCCCTATATATATTGATGCCCGAGAGAGAGTGTGAAGATGTAATCTATGAGCTCATTTGTACAAGTCCAGCGGCCGGTTGCGATGAAGACCCACTCGGTGCAAACGAAATCAGCTGGGCTTTCGCAGGTCGGGACATGTCTGTAGTACTTGGAAGGCAGTGCCTAATTATAATTTCGATTTTTGAATTGATCAGACGACAGGTTGTTTTCAGTGAGTTAAAAGTAAAATAAATCTATCAGCTCAAGAAGCAGTTCAAGAAACTCTCAAGAAGCAGTTCAAGATCAAGACAGTGTTCGAAATTGAAGGGAAGAAACCGTTTGAGGTCTCGGGAGGCGCAGGTGCGCTTCGAGGAGCTGAAGATCAACAAGGAGCCAGTAGCTACCTGGGCAGAGAAAGTCAAAGGTACTATGAAAGCCACAGGTAACGGGGCAATAGCCTCGCAGGTACAAAGCAATAATACCGGAGTAGAACAGCTCATCAGAGAGGTTATATCACTAAAGAAAGCAAATGAGGAACTTAGGAAGCAGATGAAGGAAATGAACAAAGGGTTGAGGGCAGAAACCGGCAATGTGGGAGCAGCTAAGTCGGTGAGTAGAAGTAAGAGCCAGAAGGAAGAAGGCACAGCCGGCGCCCAAAAAGAGTGCTGTATAGTCCCAGAGGTGGACTCGATGTGCTCGGTTCTGGAGGAGATTAAGAATGCAATTAGGGACCTAAGGGACACGGTATAAAACGTTAACCTTAAGGTGGACAAAATATGGAAGTGGAAGTTAACAGCCGAGAAAAGGTTGAAAAAACTAGATATGGAAGTGGAAGTTAACAGTCGAGAAAAGGTTGAAAAAACTAGAGGCCAAAGGAGAGATATGCCCTCGGAAGCCGAAAGCGTTAGAACACTTCCAGGAGCGGTGGGTATAGTACAGTCAAGAGAACAGGGGGTAGCAAGTCATGGGGTAACGCAATAATAATGGATAGCAGAAAGGGACTTGGTGTGTGGCAGTGGAATTGCAGAGTATTTCACCAAAAAAGAGCGTCATTAGCACAGATAATCAAAACGGCTGAAAATAGGCCAAAATGAATAATGCTACAGGAAACTCTAGCGGAAGAGATCGGGCTGTCCGGCTTTAACTTGGTCTTCAAAAGCAAAGAACTGGGCAGGGGAATCGCCACCCTAATTGACAAGAAAATTCCCTACATCGTGCATGATTTAAAATTAGGGGCGAGCAAAATTGAATATATATATTGATAGAAATGGGCCTAAAAAGGCACAGAGGTAAAGCGTAAAGCTTTTTCTGCCTCAGCATATATAGCAGTCCCAGCGAGATGAGACAGAGCTTCAAAGCAATTTTTAATAAGGCCATGGGGGTAGCCAAAAATGCGCCCCTCATAATAGGCGGGGACTTCAACGCCCCTCACCAATCTTGGGGTTACCACTGGAGTACTAAGAAAGGGGAAGGAATCTGACATCTTGCCACGGATTTAGGCCTCTCTCTTATCACGGACCCAGCCGTTCCTACTAGATGTGGCACTTCCACGCATAGGGACTTAACCTTCATTTCTAACTTACCCAGGGCAGACTGGATCAACTCTGGCGCGGATCTGGGGAGCGACCATTACGTATTACACTTAATGATGGAAACAACCGGGGTGGAGATAAAGCATTTGACATACATAGACTAGGATCAATTTAGAAAAATCAGAAAGGACAGAGCGGAAACAGAAGGAAAGGGGCCAATCTCACCACCAGAGTGGGTAGCTCACCTTAGGGACGACTTGAATGCAGCAACTAAGGCTATAGAAGCTGAAACAAAGGTCGCACAAGTGGACAGTACATTTGTGCATTTGATCGAAGCCAAGCAATCGATTTTACAAAGATGGAAATCACACCGCTTGAACGGAAGACTTAGGAAGCGAATTGCTCAGCTCAATAGGGATATCGAGGAGCACGCCCAATATTTGCAGAAACAACAGTGGAATGAGGTGTGTAACTCTATAGATGGAAGGATAAAACGTGGAGGCAATTGGAATCTGCTCAGACATCTGTTCAATGAAAAAGGCACTAATCGAATAGACGTACGGCAGTGGCAAAGCTGGTACACCAGGAAAGTCAGACTGCAAGCGCAGAGAGCATAATGCAGCGATAGGCAGCTAAATACTTGCCTCTCAGGAAAGAGGATCAGGAAGTAAGTTACCCCGATTACTTAGGGGCAGAATTCAACTTTATGGATCAGGAATTCAAGGAAAGTGAGGTACGCACGGCACTGTATGATTTGAATAGTAGGTCAGCATCGGGCCCGGATGGCATCTCTAACAGATTGCTTAAGAATTTGGAAGACGACTCCATAAAATATCTGACCACATACATTAATGAATTATGGAAGGATGGAGTATATCCAGAAGAATGGAGGACAGCCTGTACTATCTGTAAAGCCGGGCAAACAACTCAACTTGGATAACCTCAGGCCAATTTCGTTAACATCATGTCTAGGGAAGACAATGGATCATGTCATATTGAACAGGTTAACAAAATATGTGGAGGACAATGACATTCTACCGTATAATCTGATTGGTTTCAGACCAGGCTCGTCCACACAAGAGGCCATGTTGTTAATCAAATCATCAACTGCTCTTAGCCAGTCCAAAGAACACTAGAGCTTTCTTGGGGTTGGATGTCGAAAAAGCTTTTGACAAAATTAAGCATAGATCAATACTTTTTTGAGGTCATTTCTGAACTGGGATTGGGCAGAAAACTATATGAAGTGGTTAAAGCCTTTCTTGGCCATCGCTCAGCACACCTTAGTTTCGGGGACATTAAATCAAAGAAGATGTATCTCGATGACAGAGGGACGCCACAAGGGTCGGTCTTGTCACCTATGCTTTTCAACCTGGCAATGTCAAAAGTGACAAAGGGATGAAAAGGGATAGAGGGCATTCATTTTACCATTTATGCAGACGATGTGTCTATATGGAACGCTGAAGGAAGTATGGGACAGGCGGAAAGCAGACTTCAGGAGAGCATTTATGAGGTAGAGTCCATTTTAAGAGACATGGGACTCAAATGACGTGCTGAAAAGTCTGATCTCCTCCTAGTACTCAGTAGCAGGAGAAGGGGTAGAAAACCGAGGGGATATGTTCCCGAGGAAGAATCCAGATTAGTACTAACCACGAAGGTAGGCAAAACTATTATCAAGTCGAATCCATTAGAGTCTTAGGGTTATTCCTGGAGGCAAACGGGGCAAACGGAAGAGCGATACAACGCATCACAAGAAAGACTGAGGAGGTAATAAGACTGCTAAATGAATCATTAACACACACAGAGGGTTGGGAGAGGAGAGCGCCATGAGACTGGTTCACGCTTTCACCTTGTGTCACTTCTCATATGTAGCAGGGACGCTTAGATGTACACAGACAGAGCTAAACAAGTTGAACAGATTAATTAAAAGGCTTGTCAAAACAACAGTAGTATGGCCGGTTAGCACACCGGATGATAAATTAATGAAACTAGGGCTCCACAACACAATAGCCGAGATAATTGAAGCTCAACAAATCGCCCACAGAGAGAGGCTTGCTCTACCTGAACCAAGGTCAGGTAGAGCAATACTCGAAGAAGTAAAGTGGTACCCAACCGAATCCAAAAATTCGGAAGACACAGTAGAACTAAAAGATAGCATAAGAGAGATAATCAAGACGACTCCTTTCCCCAGAAATATGCACCCGGTGCACAGCCTGGAAAGAAAAAAGGCAAGGGCCAAAGCTCTCCTGCAGGAAATAGAACAGGACAGAGAACATGCGGCTTTTGTAGATGCTGCATGGGTCAGAGGAAAGAAAGCCTTTACGGCAGTAGTAGTAGATGCCGATGGGCTCACTCGGGATGATATTACAATCAGGACTTAAGAAGCGACAGTCGCGGAACAAGTAGCGATAGCATTGGCTTTAAGGAATAATAAGTGGACGCGAATTTACAGTGACTCTAAGATGGCTATTAGAAACTTTACCGAAGCCTTTGTAACCAAAAGTGCTCCCCAGTTGATCGGTGAGATGGACAGCCAAGGGATCGAAATCCACTGTTTTCCTGCACACATGCAGTCTGTCGATCCATCTCGTAGGAATTTAAACGAGATGGCTAACGCAGCTGCACGAGGACTTACTCTCCGTGCACTACGCGACCAGGACCACAATAATATGCAGGAGGAGAACAGGGACCGATTACTTACATATAATGAAGTCACGAAGCATTACTGCCTGAACAGAAGGGAATTCCCAGTCCCACACGCTAAGCTCAATAGAGCTCAAGCGGTGACTATGAGATTGTTACAGACAAGAACTTATCCGAGTCCAAACTTTACTAACAAGCTATATCCAGAAAGAGAGGTACCAATCAACTGCGAGAAGTGTAATGGCATCATTACTCTGGATCATAGGCTTTGGCAATGTCCTGTGACTTTCACAGACTGCGACAAGGAAAGAGACTGGTGGCGGCGAGTGCTTCGCAGTGGAGAGCTTTTAGATCAAGTACAGGCCGTCCAGAAGGCCCACGACACGGCGGTAAGGTTAAACCTTACTGCCCCGACGTGCGAGCCGCCTGCGTCAACCGAAGTGTTGATCTTCAGGACCTCAATAAAGTTTATCATGCCGTACCACAGCAGCTTCCTTTGCAAAAAAACAAACAAACAAACAAATGTATTGTTAACTGTGTGGCATCACACATACCCCGGCACTCTAGAAAGAGCTTACCCGTTTTGGGGCTTACCTTTGACCCACAAGGATAATCACCACTTATCTTACTTGCATTTTCTTCCTATAACCGTGCGTTCCCGGTATTTCCAGATTACGAACGGATTAGCGTTATCAGCATAACATACCATTTTGACAGGAAAGTAGCGAGTGCAGAATTTTCAAGAAAGGGAATGGAAACAAGACAGATGGCGAATGTTGTTGTGTGATAAAGATAGACCCCAAACGCTGTATAAACATTTTTTATAGTGTGCTTCAAAGAACAAAAGATTAACAGGTGTGCGAAGTCTGGAAGATGAATGCGGAGCTCGAACGGTTGACAACATTTGACATTAAGAACACGGGGAAAAGCTGCTAGCGACGTTAACGGAAGGAACACCAAAGAGAAACATCACATCACGATAAACTGCTAGATTCCTCAAGTATCTCTGCGTGCACTTGACGGAAGAGGATTACTTATTAGCAGATAATTAACATGAAGGACAACCTTGCGCTTTCTAGATCTTGCGCCATGCCACGGCGGCGATGACGTGAATCGTCGTGGTTTTAGGTTCTTGTTGAGCAAATCTTCCTCTCATTGCCGTTCGCACACGTCTCTCACCATAACGCATGTCCTTGCTACCACCCTGTTCGTCTCGGCTCTTCGTGCTCGTATCTCGGCAATCTTTGCTGACGGGGAAAAGTGACGCATTTCGTACTTTCAAAAAACACGAGAGAAGCGTCAAACTAGCGTTACTTTTCTTTAGCTATATGCATGTGGCCGTTTCCTGAAATAGCGCTGTATTTGCTCCACGCAGTCAGGCCGTCTTGCTGGGCATACAAGGCACCTTCTCCGCCTTCAATACGCCCTACGAAGGCGGCTTGGTGTCAGCGCATGGTTGCCTTGACATTTGCGGTACTCAGAAGAAAGAAGCGTATACAATCGAACGCCCACTGGTCCGGACCCCAAGACGTTTATGCCATATCCTGCTTGATGTTTACGCGGTCCATAAGGTGGTAGTGAGAGCGACTCTCCATTTCACGGCCAGATGCAAACAAACGCTCGTATCGCCTTCTAGTTTTCCTCGTTCAGTTCATCGCTGAACGAGATCGAAGCGTGCGGGTCGGTGCGAGCCGCCAGTAATTAGGCGCTCTATCTCTGGCGCCCGGAACTGCTCCCTTGACGCGGCACGCGACTAACCACGGCCGGGGGAAGGGGGGGGGCTCGGCGAGAGAATCGAAACGCCATCCATTCCGATCTCCCGGAGTAAGCGCCTTCCGCGAACTCCACTCGAAATAGAGGGGGAAGGACGCGAGGGTCGCGCTTGCGTCAATGGCTCGCCTCGTTTGCACCTCTCGGCGCTTCTCATTTGTTCGCCGTGCCCAATGCGGCGTGTACGCGGCTGTCGAATCCCGAGATGCCAGTGAGAGGCCACGGCACACCTGCTGCGATCTTGGAAGCGAGGCGCCGATGCACCTTCCTTGACCTTGACCAGGTACAGGCCCTGACCTTTGCGTCTGACGCCGTCTCCGGTGCACACCGAGCGGGCGCATAGCTATTTCCTGATTGCGGTAACCGTGCGCCCGCGGTCACCTCCCGTGCTCGCCGAAGCTACCGGTGCTCACGGCTGTAGGAAACCCGATTATCATCTCCCACGGAGGGGGTTGCCGTAACGCTCTCGGCGTGTTCACAATTAGTCGTGCTCGCGTTTCGGCATGACATGTTCCCGCAAGTCTTCGCCTAAGGTTTCGCATCCGCGTTACGTAGGAAAGCGAACCTGCACGGGCAGAGGTCGGTTCGTAGAGAGCGAGGAGGGAGGAGGCAAGACTTTCGCCACGATCTGCCGCCGGGGAAACCGTATTCGTCACCCGGATGCAATGGTGCATTTCTTTGTATCATCACGGGCTCGACCAAATGGTATAATCGTTATTATTGATTATAGCGTTGCAACACCGCGGAGCGCGCAGCGCTGTGTTGGCGATATTTGAAAAGGCTGGTGAGGCACCCACCAAGTACGGGCGTCGGTCGCATGCAGGCGCGGATGAGCAGCGGCCCCACTAAGCGAGGGGCTCTTGAGTGCTCAGCTCGAAGAGGGCTTGCACGAGGAAGCGGCGCCGAAAGGGCAGCGCCTTCGCTTAACAACGGAAGCTCGCCGCTTGAAAGGGCTGTCGAAATCTGCCCACGCAGGTGGAACGGTCTCCAATTATTATGCAATATCTCGCTCACTCAACGTGCAAGTTTGCGCCATTCGGTTCATTATTGGCACGGAGGGAAGAGAGAACGCAATGAAATTGATCTCGCTAGGAGCTCTGTTTACTTTGCCTATCAGTCGAATCTCTTGACGCAATTTTCCCGTATAGATTCCGCGCCAAGAAGAGGGCGGAGCATGGATACCCTTAAACACATAGTGACACCTCTAGCAACACACTGCATACGATTCCTCAAAATTTTTTTGTTTGTTTGTGTCGTGCCTTATAGGCAGCGTGAAAAAATGAACACTGGCCATAGACACTTATAGGCAGCTACACCCCCCCCCCCCCCCGGCCTCCCGTACAGGATAGCAAACCGCACTTTTTCCGGTTAACCTCCTTTCATTTTCTTTGTTTCTATCTTTCTCTGCCCTGAAACATTTTACTGTTGATAGCAGCGCCGCAACACACAACCTAGGGAGTAGAAGACGCAAAATAGGAGAGACGCGATTCAGATCTGAGATGGTACTTTCGGTCGCTTATCACTAGGTAATATATAGTGCCTGAAATCGGCAAATGGTAAGCTACACGGGCCATGCTACGATGATAAGGCATCATCGTGCATGAACACGGCAGAACGAACAACCCCAAGCTGGGCATTCAAGCTCGGCAAAGTTTGGCGTGTAGCAAACAAAACAGTGATGAAGCATGGGTGAATTTCTCTGTTTATTAAACGTATAATTTTCACCGCGCCCGCAGCGGTCTTCATGACAGTTGCCACGCGTCATTGTATTACTTTCTGCCGGTCTTCTTTTTCACCCAATTATCACTGTCATCAAGTTGTCTGTCGACGTAAGAGTAGCCTACAGTTTCAGAAATTCCTTGAATGTGAATTCTATTGCAAAGCAGCCTGGTCAGATTGTGCACGAGTCGCGAGCGAGTGGTGTTGCACATTCTCAAATGTACGCGAGCACAAGCTATTACTCTGATGTGCACGATGAAACTCGGGATTTACAATGGAAGCGTCAAGTATAAAAAAAAATGTGGTTGATCCCTCTTATATAGGAATCGGTATAGAACACGAAAGTGAAACGTGTCTTCACAGAAGTAGTGTAATGTTTATTGCACATTGATATATAATGTCTATTGGTGTTTTGTGGCTAAAGCGCCATTAGGCGTTGATGCACCCACGCTGACGCCTGGTGGCACGTCTCCTCCATCACGACTACCAACGTCGATGACCATGAGCAACCGTCGTGCATATGGAAGCTGCACTACGCTGCACACGCTAGCACAACGCGAAAGACGAAGCACGTAACTGACACACTAATACAACGCGCAAGACAAAGCACGTAACTGAATCGTCACCGAGTCAAATCAGCGCGTACAGCGCGTCGTAATTGCAGCCTCCGCGATCAACTTCAGAAACATTTTCAGAGCTAATTGCGGAGGCCACGCTCCGCTGTGCTGAGTACGGTGAACACCACCTAGGTGGCGTTGGTAGTGCTTCTTGATGCCAGCGTCCCTTCGAATGCTGGCATCGAGGCGTCGTAGTGCTGAGACCACCGAAGCGTTCACTGTCGGTGCGCGTTAGTGTCATAATGCAGTACTTCTCTTTTCTGCTCGTAGGCGGCGGCACCGCCCCGAGCAAGAGCGCGGGTACACGGAGGAGTGTTAGATATATAAGGCGCGTCTGTGTAGCTCTCTGCAAATGCGTTTGTGGCGCAATGGGTTAAACGCTCGGCGGTCTATCGTCGCGGACCGAGAGGTCGTGGGTTCGATTTCCAAATTTTGCATGTTTGTGGAACTTTTTCTTCTGGTTTCTTTCTTTGTATTATGTTCGTGTACATTGTAAGCTGACGTATTTCCGTGACGGAAATACGTCAGTGAAGTCTTGGTGGAACCCCGGCATAAAACACTTTCGTGTTAAAACGGCCGCACTTGACCCATCAGTTTAGATTCAATGGCGGTACTCGCCGCTATCGTTGTGATGTGAGCGGTGCCTGTCTTTTTGGGTACACATCGCCCAATAAACATTTGGGTTCTTAACTGACGCTTTCGGCAGTGTTTCATACTTCACCGTCACTACAACGCGACAAAAGGAAAGGTAACGCCTTACAATGACATGAGCAAAGGAATTTTGTAGTTGAGAAAGGTAGCCGTTGCAGGAATACTAAACCGGAAGAGATATATTTTAAAGACGAGTGTAAAAATATTGATGTAGGATGCTCTGTTCGCCTTGCACACAATTTGTGCACGCCCCCCCTTTTATAAAACACCTAACCAAAGAAATTTTCAAGGAATTTCTTAATAAAAAAATCAGAGCCCTTCCACTACTGTGAATATGGAAGCCAGCGAAGCTGTGACTATGGTGGGTCTGCTGTAGTGAATATTGCTATAGTGAATTTATATATTATCGTTATTGACTATATTGAGCGTCTACGGTATGTTCGTCACAGAGCAAGGATACCAGCGTCTTCTTGTAGCCTGGCGCGATGGCCAAGTAGTGCGTTTGCTGCGCCAAGTCCGCCCGATCGTCATAGATCAGCGTATGAGCCACAGCGTATGAGCGCTGCTAATAGCAGCGTTGGCGCGATGTCTACGTCACGAGACAAAGGGGAACAATGATTGGTGGGACGTGCCGCCGCCGAGTATCGCGACACTTGTGAAAGAGCCATCGGCGGTGGCGAGGGTTATAATGCTGGGCCATACATCATCCGTTTTTTGACACCTGTGCTGAGGCACCATTCTGGTGGGAAACCACCACGCACATGGAGCCGAAATTATTTATTATGAATAAGTTCCGAAGCGCGGCGTCAGCCTATCATTTTAGCGAGTGCTCAAGAGGCCCGAGGGCGTATGTTTCAGGAGCAGTATTCTTTAATTTGTAGGGGAGAAAAAGGGAAAAAAAAATACTGACTGAGAGTTGGAATCTTGGACTAGGATGCTTAAATCCGGAGTTCGAATCCATGAGTGGCACTGCGACTTCATTTTTAAAAAATAAAGTTATGGCACATGACTGGGATTTCAGTGCCGCTTACCGGCGGACGTGAAAACAACCACGGGGAAAGTATACCGCCTGTTTTGTGTAACTAGACTGGTCGTGGCATACCTCTACTGTCGCCGATGCGCCCGACAGAGCTTGTTGTGACCAGAGCAAACCGAAAGGCAGAACTTTACACATTTGTCCTTGTCTAACCCTCAGAAAAGGACACGACTTTTTACTGTTTCGCTGTGTGTATAAGAGAAGATGCGCTAAGACATGCGCGCACAAGGCAAGTGTCATGTGGTAGAAGGTGATCACACAGGCCCACTGATCTCCAAAAGCAATTATATATAAGATTTCTCTGGTTAAATAAAAAATTCAGATATGCTTGTTAATGATGTGAGCAACAGTCAAAAGACATGACGCGATTGTAAGTAACCTTTCTTGGTTATCTTCATGGGCAAAAGCGTGCAGCTGTTCTAGAAATCAGCGTGCACATGACATTGCAATTTGATTCCTTGGAACGCCTAATCTACCCTTGCAGACTACGATAAGGAAGTGACACGGCTAAATTAATGCTGCAGATCCCAGATGACGTAGGTCTATATTGATGGGCCGTCAAGAATGTGCACATACCATGATGCGCGCATATGGGCGAATGAATGGCGGCATCAAACCGAAAGTTAAATGCCACCTATCACAACTCGCTCACTCATTCACTCGCTCACTCGCTCACTCACTTACTCAAGGTGTCGGAACGAAATGTTTTTTCGTTCTGGTTTTAGTTTCGTTCTACTGAAAAAAGTTCTGTTCCGGTTCTGCTCCAGAAAAAAAAATTATCCGTAACGGTTCATAACAGTTTTGGTTCGTATGCAAACATTTTCGAATCAAAGTAACGGTAAGGACATAGCAGTAATTTTTCTCAATAGGTGAATTCTGAGATCATGCTCAGTGCCTTGAGTCAAGGCACTGAGCATGATCTCAGAAGCAGCACGTCATCGAGTGTACTCGCCGTAATTCGAGCTGCTGTTCTGATAAAACGAACTTAAACGAACACAAACGGAGGATAAATCTTCGGTAACAAAGCGCTGTACCCGCAAAAACGAAACGATAAGCTCTTAGCGAGCAAGCCCTGGGTTCTGCTACGATGTCAATCGGCTAGTGCACCGAGCGGCAGGCTCGACTGGCTATCGCTCGCACTATGCCTGCCTGAGATACATACGCACTTATGCGGACCCTTGACATAAGTGCTAATTCTGACTTTGCCTGACGTTGGTTGTTTCGGATTGCTGACTTTCCCCTTGAACCGAAAACAGATCAAAAATATTTCGGTTTCACTCCGAAACAAAATAATAAATGACGTTTCGGTTATGTTTTTGTGCCGGTCAAAAATATCGTTATGTTTCGTTTTTGTTTTTCGTGTTCGTTCCGTTCCAACTCACTCACTCACTCACTCACTCACTCACTCACTCACTCACTCACTCACTCACTCACTCACTCACTCACTCACTCACTCACTCACTCACTCACTCACTCACTCACTCACTCACTCCATGATTTTGCTCTACGCGTGCCGCCTGCATCGATCCGATAGAGGTATACCACATTTTCCGGTGACTTTACCAGCACGATTGGATAGACCCGCCGACGAATTATCGGCAAAGAATAACGCGTACTGTCCGTGCGACCTTTAGCCTCGTCGCTGCCTTCCACATATTGCAAACATTGACCTTTAGCTCGATTTTCCTCGATGAAGGCGCGATGCATCGGCTCCAACCGGTCGAGAAGTGAGCTTTCTAGTTTCGCAAGTTTCTAGGGCACGATAGACGGAGCCGTTGCGCTTACGGGAGATCAGCACGAGTTGGACACTATGCGCGCGATGCTCGAGCAGAATGTGGTGAAGTCCTTGCGGGTGCAGGAAGATGCGAATTCCTCTCGCCCGATGTGCTTTAGACGAAACGAGAGCAAGGCGGAGGAGCGGTTATAAAGTGCTTGATATATTTGCATCTTTACAGCGGAGATATGGCCGCGACCGGTTCGTTAGAGGCACAGTATCGCTGCCCTTCTCTCTCGCTCCTCTTACTTGAAGGAAAAGCCAGTGCGGATCACGGGGCGCGTGAGTACACGTGTTGCGCTCCTGAATAATGTAAAGCTTACTAGATATCGCCTGTCTCTGACAAGGCTTTCCATTTTAAATGGGCACGCTCAGACTATAGAAGTAGGCAATGACAAACTAGTGTACACGACACCTTGTCCTAGCCGATACACGGATAAGGTGTAGTGTAAATCTTGTAAATCTCTTTCTCTTGTACATCTGCCAACTGACCAATGTACGGTTATGTTAATGACGCCTTAGTTTTCAGGAAGTTCTCAAACATTTATGCGCTAACCTCTTGCCAATTGCTTCAACAAAATCAACCTGATGCCGGACTTTACGTAACCAAATTAACCATAACAAAGGTTTCTTTCATATTTTATTTATTTTAGCAATACTTGTGATTATTTTTTACAATGTAGCTGCACATATAGGTAAGAAAGACATCCGCCGTAGTCATATCGCTTTGGTACAATTGCATTCAATCAACGCACGTCACAGTGCATGCGTGAGGAATTCCCACTCAGTACCGGTAATCAGAAAACGCATAACGTAGCAGTTTTCGTTAATAAGATTGGAGAAAAAATAAAATGACTTGAATCACAAAATTCTCACTTGTTGCTTCTTTCTACATCCTGCACAAGTTCGCACAGCAGTGACGTCCTCTAAAAGTAAATTTTTAAAAAGTACTGGCCATTAACCCTAAAATTTTATCTCACTGTCCCGTACCTTGCTAACATATATGTTAGCAAGGTATAGAGCTATATACCTTGCTAACATATATGTTAGCAGGTCTCTATACATGCTAACATATATGTTAGCATGTATAGAGAGAGAGAAATGATAAATGAAAGACAGGGAGGTTAACCAGGACTGAGCCCGGTTGGCTACCCTACACTGGGGAAAGGAAAAAGAGGAGGGATAGATTAGGAGAACAAGCGAAAGTCTACTTTGGACAACGCCGACGTCGTAACTGTTCTTTGCTCTATCACTGACGGTCACTCAGTCCGGCAGTTTTCAAAAATCGCAGCAGCGCTTTTGTGGCGTTTTGTAGCTGCGATAATCGAGGCCATGGTCCTAAGATCTCGTTCAAGCTAGGTGAATCGTTTATTATCCAACTGATTTAGAGCTGTGCACAGGTCATGTCTTTCGTTTTCAAATGATGGGCATTAGCACAGTAGGTGCTCTAAGCGATGTATATATCACACATTGCTTGCCTGGGACATCCATTACCGCTATTTAGTCTAGCTAACGGCTGTTACAGACCGATTTTGATTTAATGCGATTTTACCAAAGCGATACGACTTCGAGGGATCCGTTTAACATGGAGACGTAAGAAATTCGTTGCTTCGCTAAGACTCGCTATATCTCCCTTACGTTATACACTACTTCCACGCGACCAAGTTACCATCGCAGGCAAGATATCTTCTAACGACGTATATCTTATGCACTCACTTGTTTCTGATTCTTTGCTTTAACTCTTACAGCTCAAGCTAACAATTTTTATAACGTAATCGTAGCGGGAGAAGTGCACGCCACATGAATAGTTGCTTTACGTCACGTTTTACTGCGACAGCAGTTAATTAATACCTCGAACCTTGGTTTGCTGCATCGGCCGACGACGACGGTACGTGCCGCAAAATAATAGTTTGCCGACGACCGCCGCTGCATTGCTCACTTTGTGCACAATCCAAACCCCAGATAACAGTGTTATAGAGCACGCCCTTTTGAAACACAAAGCAGTGCATTTCTATTTCTAGTGCGATCGAGCAATTAAATCACGGTGCAATATCGTAGAAGTTCTTCGGCTCGTCCAGTTTCCGGCCTTAACGCGCACCGACAGTGAACCTTCGGTGGTCTAAAGACGCCTCGACACTGGCCTGTCAAGAAGCACTACCAACGCAGGTGGCGTTCACCGTACTCAGACAGCGGAGCGTGCCTCCGCATTAGCTCTGAAAATGTTTCTGAAGTTGATCCGGAGGCTCAATTACGACGCGCTTACGCGCTTTTGACTCGGTGACGATTATTACGTGCTTTGTCTTGCGCGTTGTATTAGTGTGTCAGTTACGTGCTTCGTCTTTCGCGTTGTGCTAGCGTGTGCAGCGTAGTGCAGCTTCCATATGACGACGTCTCATGGCAACGTTGGTAGCGTGATGGAGGAGACGTGCCACCAGGCGTCAGCGTGGGTGCATCAACGCCTAATAACCAGAGAAGCACGCTCTCTATACCGATTTTTTATTTTTTATAACGAATCGTTTGCGACGACCGCATTGCTCACTTTGCGCACAATGCAAACCCCAGATAACAGTGTTATACCTTTTGAATCACAAAGCAGTGCATTTCTATTTCTAGTGCGATCGAGCAATTAAATCACGGTGCAATATGTAGCCGGCTCGTAGTTAGGCTACCCCTAAAGAACACTGGCCTGTTAGCAGAAGACTGCATGATATCCATCGTTTTCATTATTGTAACACATTTGTGTTATGAACGTCGGCAAAGCGCACTGAGTAATAACCAGAGAAGCGCTCTCTTTTTTTTATGAATTATGGTGACGTACCTTCTCCGCTCGGTTTCGATTTCGTGTTTCTGCGGCAAAGCGCACTGCGAAGCAGGACTCACAACACACTGCGATATCGCTCCACATTCACGTTTGATGCTCATTTATGCGAGGTGTTGCGCTCAACACAGGCGTTTATGTATGTCCGAAAAGTAGTTTTTGAGACCGAGTCGAATACAAATCGAGTAGTGCCAGCAGCGAATCGAATCGAATATTCTTCTAATAATGTGTAACCTTATTACAATTAATATCAAACAATTTTTACATTCTGCATGGTGTTTACAACATTATAAAGTTTATGTTAATACACTGCACATTATCAAAGCATGCTTTGTTTAAAGCACAAATTGAGCATTATACAACTAAGCAGTGTGTTCGAAAACTATGGGCTCTCCGGTGTATACGGGGTCATACATTATCATATAGATATTTGAAAGGGAGCCTGTGGGCCAATTAACATATTTCTTCACCTTCGCGAGCAAACCAGAAATGCTTGCTGTCAGTAGTTATGGCAGAATTTTTTTTTCTAGTTTGAATGGTCACAGCGGTTGGTGTCATTATAGTATCAAGTATGTTGCAATGAAACGTATTCATATTTATTCCCATCAGAGGGCACATGTGCTCGATATATAAATAGTACGAAACAACATCCACTGCCCAATTCCTTCTCTCAACAAAATTTTAGTGCAAGTGGTCATGGCTTAGCCGGGAAGGTAGGGATGGAAGCTATTCGGGAAGTCGGCTCCTTGAGAGGATGGGATGCAAGTTATCACAATCTTTGCTTCAATTTCATGTTAGATTGTGCATGCGCAGTTGACGACGTGAAGTATTCGAAGACTGTTCGAAAAATATTCAGATTTTCGAATAGTAACTATAGAAGGGCTGAGTCGAATAGGACAATATTCAATTTGTTATTGGAAATTTTTCAATATTCGCACCAAGGTTTGATAATGTCGGCGTCTGAGCACGTATTTCGGAGCCACAACATGCAGTATACTGTACACTGTAGAAGTACGATGACTGTATGGCAAATAATTACAAGTTACACGTATGACACAATCAAAAAGTTTTGCTTGAGCATCGCAAGGAAGTTCTTCAGAAGATGGTGGTGTCAGCTACGACAGCCTGCTGCTGTTGCGATAAATTAGTTCACACCCAGATAAATCACTGAAGTTTACAGATTTATTGTACCATCATAAGCTAGATACTTAAACGACCCCCCCCCATATCCTGAACAAGCATAGGCTGACAATGTTGCTGACACAGTGTAGCATACTAGTTTCCGGAGGACACATTATCTCTCTCTTTTTT
>NC_051161.1:9358410-9497957 GCF_013339745.2 Dermacentor silvarum
GCGCATTCAGAGCCTGCACAGTACGCTAATGTACTCCGTCTCATCTACCCGTGATTTCGAATGACCTCCTTTACGGCTCATTTACAGTTCGCCAGTGTCGTTTTGTCTCAGTCTCCCTCACGTTATCACGGCTATCGCTTTGTTTTAATTATCACCACCCTCTCATCTCTTGTCATACCCGCTGTTCTGTCTTAATTTATCCTCTCGCTAGATGTCCCCATATTAGAGCTTTGCTTTCAGCTGTGCTTTTCTTCATGACCATAGATTCATTTTTGCTTCTATTTTGTTATTACGCCGACAAGTGTTGACGCTATGCTACGTGGCTAATGCATTGATTTACTTTTCATTTTGTTTGTAACCCCTCCGAGTGCAACATGCCTACAATGGGGACAAGGCCCTCGTCAGGCATTGTGCCTTTTGATCTCCTTCCTGGAGTGTGTTCACTTCAAGTAAAGAACAAATAAATAAATAAATTAGGGGCATCCGCCAGCGAGTCTTTTCTTCATGCGAGGTAGCGCCACTGTAGTGGTGGGCAAGAACAGTGTTACTTGAAAACAGTGCCAGCTAGCTGCATCGCAGCGGTGTTGCGCGAACCCGTCGTTCCTGTGTGTCCACTCATTCGCTATCTCTCCATAGCTATACTCGACTCGATCCTGAATTCACCACTTCATTCATTACCTGGTGCCAACCCTGTTTTACCCTTTTTTTACACTGTTTTAGAAACAACGAGCTTGCGCGACTTCTCCGAATGCTCTCCAGGCGTCACCACTTGTTTCTATAGGGAAGCGAAAGAGTGCGGGGAAAGTGCAAGAACAACGACCCAGCGGGATCGAAGGGCCGTCCAGGTCATGAAAACGAGCCGTTGCCAAGAGTATAAGGACGTAGGGAATGACGTGGGCGCTTAGCAATCGGGTCACGTTCTGTATCCGTGCCAAAGCAACCGCGCAGCTTAGACGCCCACCTGCGCCTTTAGGGTGACGTCGTTTCCCTCTAACTCTGGCGCTGGGAAAAGCGGTGAAAAGGTAAAAAAAAAGTGAGAAACGTCAGGACAATGAGTGCGAAGTCGTAGAAAAGCCAAGTGCCTCAGTTGGTAAAAATGTTTTTTTCTGCAAGACCATGTGTGAGAACCGCTTTCTGCGGTCGTCACGACGTGTATACAGGATCGTCTTCCATCACAAAGTGTTTTGCCGCTAAGTGACGCATACCAAAAAACAAGTTAAGTGAGTGGAGTGAGAGAATATTTTGACAAATTATGGTTTCCTCGCTACCGTAATTGTCACAGGCAGCACTCACAGCCATCAGTGAAAGCTAGAACAATATAACGAACAGAATAGACTGTTTTACAGAAATTGCCATGACCTGAAAAAAAAAAAAAATTAACCATGCGGCTTAGAACTCTGTGCTTGAAAATAATGAAGATGCATATAAATTTTCCCGAAATTAATCTGATAGGCAATATAAAACAAATGAAATGCAATATTATTTATTGCTTGAATATATGCCAATATTTATGACGGGACAGTTGCGAAACTGGGTAAAGCAAGAAAAAAAAAAAAAAAACCCATGGTGGTTAAATTTGTGGAACCTGCTTTGCCACCCTAGACTGGGAAAGGAAAGATAGAAGCGATGCGTCAGCACACTCAACAGTCTTCAATGCGCATTCAAAGAGAGTCACTGACCCCAATCGTGTTCAAAAAGCGTAGCATTGCTCTGGTGGCTTTCTATGTGGTTAATGGTCGAGTCTGTGGTGACAATGTAATTTGAAAGGTCCTGAGCAGTGGCGAAAATTAATACTCAGGCGCGCACTGTTAATTCTTTAAGCACATAGTTCTCACTTATAAGCCGTTGTTTCAGCGAAAGAAGCTGTGTTCACTTACACAAATTGTGTGACATGAAAGCGAGCTGCTTGAAACAGCTGACACGTGTGCGACTAATACATGCCTATACATGGTGCCCCATATAACTTCAACCAAGGTTGTATTGTTTTCCATTCCTTGGAGCAAGTGAGGCAGTTTATTGCATTTTGCTTAATTGCATATTATATACTAATCAAGAAACTACTGAAGTATTATATTCAGAGCAAAAGTGTCAGTGAGAAAGTCGCAGACAATTAAAAAAAAATAATGGATCCAGACCTCTGCTGCTTAAATGTGTTGCATAAAAGTGCTAGCACGCTCGAAAGCTGGCAAAAAATAAAAACTTAGAAAATAAGAAACGCACGCACGCACGCACGCACTGGAAATGTGCGTAATTTAGACAGAACTAGTGATGGTGCTGCAATAATATCTTCAAAGTTGCAAATTCTGGGGTTTTACGTGCCAAAATCACGATCCGATTGTGAGGCGCGCCGTACTGGGGGGCTCCGGAATAATTTGGACCACCTGGTGTTCGTTAACGTGCACCTAAATCGAAGCACACGGGTGTTTTCGCATTTTGCCTCCATCGAAATGCGGCCGCCGTGGCCGGGATTTAATCCCGCGACGTCGTGCTTAGCAGTCCCACACTATAGCCAATAAGCAACCACGGCGGATAATATCTTCAACGTTCTGTAAATGGTTGGGAAAATTATATCATTGCAATATGTTTAATAACCCTTTCGTTAAAATAACGGAGATCCATTTTGTTGGAACCGTTCTTCGAGCGTCGTAACCAGTGCCAAAGATTAAACCTAACAGTTTTCTTTTGACTCGCCGTTGAATTCTAGTCTTGTTATTTGACCTAACATGTTTTCTGCTTTATGGTATACGCTAGGGGACAATGTTGGCAGTTGACGTCCGTGGATATCAGATACGTTGTGAAATCTACAATAACCTCGAAAGAAAAAGAAAGTTAAATCATGCCTGCTCTCTATTACTCGGCTGTCCTTTTTCGCTCACTTCCGGATGATATAGCTGTCGCGGCGTTTTCTCTAGACTGGAAACTCAATCTGGGAACTGCGCTCGTGGTGAACCGGCTTTCGACACCGCACTGTCTTCCGTCACAGATCCATAGCGGTTTCTGTGGAAACCCGCAGCGCAATGCCAAACGTAATACTCGTAAAAGGATCGAGGTGCCGGTCGTAACAGCGTTGACGCCATGCCGAACAGCGCATTTCATTTGGCAGGAAGGGGCTTTATCTGTACATTAAAATGTATTTTATGACAGTGCAGCGAAGCACGAAATTGCACGACCACCTGCAACATTAATTAAAAAATAATAATATTGCAGGTTACGTTCCTTCACAGCCAATTTTATGTGGCACTACTGGTGTCAAAAGGTTTATTACGCAAGAGGCAGCTATGTAAATGCCTTATCACCTTGATACTATTTTTCTGTAAAACAAATGATTTCGAACCTGTTCAGACTTTAGGATGTTGGGTGACCTGCAGCACAGGAGAATATTTGGCAAATGAGAGTGATGACGAGGTCAAAATTAAAGGTAAGAATTTCTGAAAGGTGGACAGCTGGACGATTCGGCAGATATTCATGGTATTGAAGCGCAAGGGCATAGATCGAGACTGGGGTTTGAGTTAAACATATTTTTTCTTTCTCTTCTCACATTGAGGCCTGACAATGGAATATTAACAGCCGCTACTGACGCTTTACGAAATTATTAGCATGAAGCTTGCTGCTGAAGTTTCAGCAAGTGCTGTCGCCGTTGTTCTGCAGTTCTGTGTGAAAAGGAACTTCAAGAAGCCTTCCGGTATACCTCGTAAAGAAGATGGAGAGACTTCAGCATTAATGTGTGGAAGTCTGAACTGATTTGAAATCATTCGAAATGTTTGCGAAAGGTTAATTATTTCAAGCTCCGCCGGCTACGTTTTAATATTTGGGACGATTTATTCTTGTTTGAGGTGAAGTCGTTCACAGCCTATTTCAAAAATTTAAGGACGGAATTGTCGGGTTTAACTTCCCGAAACGAGAAAGCCTGTTATAAGGGAAGCCGTAGTGGAGGGTCCTCGAATAATTATGGGCATATTTCCTTGATTAAAGTATGGGTGCACTTTAATGTGAAGCATTATGCGGCTAATCACACCAGGGTCCAGAGGTGGTTTTTCGGTCAGCCGCAAAAGGACCACTTTAGCGTGGCCAGATTCGCTAAAGAGTGCCTAGTATATAAAATATACAAGAACTGAAATTCGTGTGAGTTTGTAAGAATTCATACTTGACTTAAAGCGCAAAAAAGAGGGGACACGAGAAGGAAGACGAGACAGGACGAGCGCTACTTCAAACTTAAGTTTATGCTCGAAAAAAACGCCCATTTATCAGTCGACACAGATCAGAATCAACGTCCCCCCCCCCCCCCCCCCAAAAAAAAAAAAAAGAAAGTCTAGGAAAATTGTAAAATGTAACCGTGCCACGGCTATACTCATAAATAAAAACACACAAAAAAAGCTAAAAGCTTCGGAAGCATTAGACAGAAACAAACTCCGACTCAGACCTTTATCATGTGGCCACTGATAGTGTTGGACTTGCAGCGAAAAACGACTTATCGAGATATGCTATTTCACTTGTGTGAAGGTTTATCGAGGGCTGGCTGACACAACGTATAGCCATTTTTTAATATCTATATTAAAAAATGGCCGAAGACAACCGGGGACGAAATTCAAAATAAATCAGAAAAAAATAGAAAAAATTACTACAGTACAAAATTCATGGGATTCATTAAAGATATGATATCAGAGCATAAGTTTAGTTACAAGTCGAGTTACTGATGTATCTGGAATAATTAGAATTAGTTGAGACGAAATTCAAAATAAATCTGAAAAAATAGCAAAAATAATACAGTACAAAATCCATGTTTCATTATATATATAACATCAGAGCATAAGTTTAGATACAAGTTGAGTTATTGAAGTGTCTGGAATAATTAGAATTAGCTGAGACGAAATGTAAAATAAATCAGAAAAAATAGAAAAAAGAAATAGTACAGTACAAAATTAATTAGTTTCATAGCAGATATGATACCAGAGCATATGTTTAGTTACAAGTTGAGTCACTGAAGTGTTTGGAATAATTAGAATTAGGTTGAAATCACTGATTACCGCACACCAATGCACAAAACACCAACGCCGAGGTGCGAGTGTCACTAAGAGACACCTAAGTCAAAGATTAGGGTCGCCTATCGTTTTTTTTTGCGGTTTAAATAGTAATAAAATATACGTCATTAGAAATGCAATAGGAAAGTTTCACCGTCCAAGGTGCTCTCGTAAATTTTCTAGGACGAATTAAAACTCTTACTACAGCGAAAAATGGGCTATAGGTGAATAGCGTGCGGCCTAGGAGCCAGAATTGGGAGCGAAGGCGTGCTATAAGTGTTCCTAGTGCACCAAAGTGCATTCGGAGTCACAGGGTTACCTAGTGAGGCCTATTCTCTCTTGACGTCAATGTCGCGCCGGCGCGACATTATAGCATGAAGCAGGTGGTGGCGCTACACATGCGCACGACGAGCCCTTTCCCGAGCGAGTTCAAGCCGGCGTTCATCAAACGCAGCTTGCTCCTTTGCAGAACGCGCCACGGGAGCCTTCCCATCTGTTCGCCGAAACTGATCTGAGGCGAGGGAAGCCCGGAGGAGCGCGCGCCAACCCGCTTTCCTTCCATGTCCCTCCTAGCGACACACCAAACGAACCTGAATGGTCGCGCGCGTGTCACGTGATCCACGTATCACGTGATCCGTGATCAAGCGTGTAGCATATCCAATTCGGGTGTGCGCCGCACGTGATTTCTTTCAGTTTTTTTAGGGGCGAAGCACCTTAGGGCCTTCTGCGCGTTGCTGGTGCTGCTGCATGTCCAAGTTTATACAGCTGATAAAACTACTATCCTTACTCCGTATAGCTCTGTACAACGCGCGCGGCGTTGGTGACTGTTGCCGGTGCCTCTGGGGCGCCTACCGTAGCGCCTCTAACCTAAGCTGCTTCGCATTATCGCGCACGGAGCCGCAGGTGTTGCCATTCGTTGCGCAATCCGGAGAGGAGAGGAGCGTCGGAGAGGAGAGGAGGAATGCCGAGAGGAGAGATGAGATAAGGAGAGGAGGGGATGATGCGCATGCGTAGTGTGGGTGTGGACGCCGCACGGCGGATTCAGGGAGGGACATAGGCATGAGCATAAGATGCTTCCCATCTAAAAACCACATACCATGGTAGGCGGCAAAAGAAGCACGACTCCTGTCTCTAGCGTAAATTTTAACTTCTCGACTGTTGCGGTATACGGGATGAGCTACATCACACGGCGGGGGTCATCTTTGTGTCGGATCGAACTGCCGCCTCTGAATACAAATTAGCGTATTGAGTATTAAATGCGATAATGAATATCTCGGAGCACAGTCACCTTAGATGTCAAATAAAATCGAATGATCCTTGAACACGCTTGTCTTCAAGTTTCTAATACGAACACATGTTCGTATTTTGTTCAAAATTTGTTCAAAAATTTGTGTCCGTCAATGCCCGTAAACCGCGTGTACAAGTATTATTTGAGTAGCTGGTGTGTGCTTATTAAAATTATACGGCCAGTTTACCTTTGATGACCCTGTTTTTTTTTTTTTTTGTATGCGCGCCTGGGAACATGTGGTTTTGTCCGTGTGTGAGGGCATGTGCAACTTAGGGGAGAGAGAAGGGGCTGTATGATGGGAATAAAGAATTTCTGATTTTGCAAATTTGACATAGGTTTTCCAACATCACGGGATGAAGCCATCATCAGAAGCTTATTGACTACGGTACTGTATTGATGGGAGCGTAGATATTGCGTTTGATCCCTTCTCGCAGAGGTCTAATTTCCAATGTGGAGGAGCATAAGTGAAGAGAAACTCCTTCAATATGTCTTTCAGGGTACGACGCTGCAAATTTCTGTATAGAATTGAGCCCCTGTACTTAAATTGTTGTGGCTGTTAGTTTATTTGAAATACATGTCTAACCACTGAAAGAAGAGTGAAAGTATTGACTTTAAATTAAAATTAAATTAAATTATGGGGTTTTACGTGCCAAAACCATGATCTGATTATGAGGCACGCCGTAGTGGGGGACTCCGGAAATTTGGACCACCTGGGGTTCTTTAACGTGCACCCAAATGTAAGTACACGGGTGTTTTCGCATTTCGCCCCCATCGAAATGCGGCCGCCGTGGCCGGGATTCGATCCCGCAACCTCGTGCTCAGCAGCCCAACACAGTGAAAGTATTGACAATGTTTATAATCTTTTATACTTCTGCAAGGATAACCATGCAGCGTCGAGCCCATTGCGTTAGAGGATTTAGAAAAATACGCAGCTGCGTGTCGTTCGTAAATGCTGACTGATATTCTTACGCGATAACACTTATGACCTGGATTTGCAAAAATCACGCGAAAGTTGTTAGCATATACGGATATCTATAAATTGGATATACTGTAACATGAAGCCAGAGTTTATCTGCGCCGCTACTCCGACTTGCTCGGGTGCTAACCACCCAGACAACATGCGTATGTTCGCTGAACGATAACCAGAGACAGCGACTAAGTATAATCGCACATGAGCTTAGCAAAAAATTAGGCGAGAGGAATAATGAAGCCGAGATGTGGTGAGCTACCCGACCTCCTAGAGACATTTAAAGTTGGGATGAGAGCATTTGAGCTACACGTGGCGGCAACACAGCAGCGCTTGGCGGAATACAAACTCAAGAAAAACTACCACCTATGATGTAATAGACGGGGGTGGGCCGAGTTGTGAGGATTATTTTCCTACCAGTGCACCTTTGAATACCCGAAAGTATTACGCGCCAAGAGATTTTACTGCCACGATTTAGAGTGCCTGTGGCGCGACGTTTTACTTTTAGCCAGTGGTACCGCCCTTATAATAGGCGCCCTTCCAATGTAGCTAAGTGAGAATTAAGAACTATTATACCAAAGAACACAATACAAACACTACAAAAGAACTTGTGGTTGGTTTAGTTGGCACATGCTCCGAGACATAACTACCGTGTTAAAGACGCCCCCGAACAATAAACCTGAAAGAAAAGAATCAGGATGACAAGAGCGGCACTTCCAACTGATTTATTTCGGGTATGAACTCAAGAACAAATGTACACACAGTCGCATGCACAGAAGACATAAATGACGTTTGACGGGACAACCAGCATTCAAAGAATCTAATCTCAGAGTTATACGGTTGTATTGTGATATATCCCATATACATGTGCTGTGTAACTTTGCTTCCGCAATTACGTACAATTTTTTGCGTCTCTGGAGATAGTGCAGCTCAAGAAGCCGCCGGGCATAGTGCAAGAGAACACCAGATATACTGCGAATTAAGGCGGTCCGCCGCGGAGGTAGGTGACGCACCTGACCTCCAGCACCAACAAGCCGTCGTTGTCATGTTGTCGTCGTTATTCCGTAGTCGTCATGCCATTGCGTTCATGCCATAATGATATTGGCTGTCATGTCATCGTCATCTTGCCACCGCGTTTACTAAGTTGCTGTCACTGCGTTATCATATCGTCATCACGCCATTTTATAGCCGTCTTCGAGTCTTCGTCGTCCTACCGTCGTCATGATTCCACCGTCCTCATGCCATTGTCGGCATCCCGTCATCATCAGAAAGTTGCATCATGATGTCGTGGTCATTTCATCTTCGGCAATTTGTTGTAGCGGTTGCAATGTCGTCTTCACATTGTCATCATACCTTTGTCCTCATGTCATCGCCGACACGCCGTCGTCGTCATATCATTGTCGACATACCATCATTGCCACTTTTTGCGCTCCCCCATTTGCGTGGTCTATATTTTTCAGAAATGCTTCGGATGACATAAATAATCATCAAATGGTTGCTTCCTTAATTCCTTATCCTACCTCGTTTGTGTGTGTATTTGTTTGAGCCCGCCTCTCCAATTTTTTTAATAATATGAAATTGCGGAGAGGTTGGTACGATTGTTTGCACGAGCTAATCCTTATCGCAGAGCGAGCAAAAATAAAAGCACAAAGACATGGTATGCACAGGTGACCACCAAGAGCACGAACATTTGCGCAGTTCTACTCACACAAGAAAGTAAAAGAGCACTAGGAAATACATACAATTCTGTGACCAAGTAAAAGTGTGCAAAAGAGTCTGAAAACACGCACATTAGTTCAGTTCATATCTACAAACAAGACACCATAATAATGCCCGACATGAACTACACATATACACACCACTATAAAACCTGCGGTATATCTTCGCTATGCACTGTTTGTCGTGTTTGCTCGTTTTTTTGTTTAAAGCGGCCTACCTTTGGCAGGCACGGTTTGCCTCAGAGAAAAGGAGCAGCGGGAATCATTCATGATGCCGACCTCTATACATTTCGAAGAAAAGGTCTAGAAAGCGACATATAACGCAGTAAAATGCACGCAAATACGAGGAAGAAGAAAAGCGAGTGAAGCGAGTGAACTTGTCTACGCTTAGCTCCGTGCGCGACTGCGAAAAGACTGCGGCGCGGATCGTACGAGAAGCGTTTCCCAACGAAGCTAGGTGGGGCCGCCAGCTTCGCTGTTTGTGCAGTCTTCACGCCACTAGTGCGAAACTGACCCAATTTTTTTTTACGTTGACCGATAATATATCCGTGCATGCTCGTGCATGTCTTGTGCGTTCTTAGAAATTATTATTCGACCAGCAGACAGGCTGTGTCATCCTCTTTATACGTCTCATCCTTTATACTTACGTAATAAAAAATGGCACTATAAATTGGCTGGAGCCTGTTCGGTAAGCATTGTCATGCCAGAATTCACCGCTAACCAATAGCTTTACGAAACGAAAGCCTATAGTTACTGCATTTTGCTAAGTCTGGGAAATGGCGCCAAAACTGTCAGCACAAAAACGAGAACTTGAAGGAAGCTACTTACACTATCAATGGAGCGGGGAAAGCCAGGCCTAGCCTTAAGCGAAAACATTTAGCATGGATTACAGATGAAACATTCGTAGGTAACATTCTGGTAACAAGAGCAAGAAGTGGAATATTGCTGGTCGCGTAATGTGGTTCGAATAAGTGTTCTGGTATAGAATATCAAAATAAGTGATGATGGAAGGAAAACATAGTATAGGGCGGAAAAAGATTAAATGGAAGGATGAACTTAATAAATAGGCATACATTACGCAAAGACGAAAGAACACGGGTAGCTTCTTTCTCGCAAACAGCATCGTAAATTCAGCCTCACATATACTACGTGCCGACAACGCCAGGTTCATCAACACTGAACGGCTTTAGCTCGACGGAATATTGCCTCCATCCTCCGTGGCACAGAAAACAAGGTTCTCTGCAGTACAGCTTGCTCTTGTCCACTGCTCCTCCAAAGACCCGAGATAGAGAGGAGACAGCTGCATATTGTTGTTCGGCAGCGTGCGCTTGACGTGACCCAGTTTGCTTGGTGCTCTCTCGAATTGCTTTGCTAGTTGTATTTGTCGGCACGTGCCAGCTATTCGCCATGGACAGCAACTAAGCCAAATGACGTGGTCGAATTTGGCACTGAACCTGCGTATTTATTGTTTATTTTTCACTCCGTGCATTTTGCATTTATTCATCATTTGGAACGGTAGGAAGCGTGGAGGTGGAGGAGGACTGACTACAGTATACTTTTTTGCATTCGTTTGAGTTTGTATGCTTTACAATGCTTTTATTTGGTGTTATTAAAGCTAAGCTTTCTTGTCCTGCCCGAGCATCTTGCTATTTTTTTTTTTTTTTACAGTACAGATTTTTAATACAAAAAGCTACGACCGGGAGACACCTGTCGCTTCGAATATGGGCTCTACGGCGAGGCGGGAATATTTTGCCGCTGCTTAAGTTACTCTGAAAAGACTAACAAAAACTTGTTTATTAACTTCAGGGCAGTTGCTTATATGGAAAACCCGTGAAGAATCCCAATTTATGGCACCCCAATTTTTTGCAAATAAAGAAAATCGCACGTCATCCGAGATGTCCGTAATCGAAATTGAAGACCAAATCCACGCAACATCGAGACCAACCGCATCCCGCTGCGCGTCAGACGGCAACTTCCCGTAAAGAAGTGTGGGGCGAAGTTTCAATGATAGCATGCCGCGGCAAATGCTGACCCGACGCACAGCGGCACAGGCTTTCCAGGCAAAGCGTGCCGTATTAGTAGCTGCCGTGACTGGCCGAAACGTTCGGTTTCAAACTTCCTCGTGCTAATCGTCACGGGACGTTTCGGTCTGATATGATAGTCGGGCTATCTTTTACGAGCTTCCGCAGCGCTCGGTTTTGATATTGCCTTCATTTACCGTCGGAATTCAATGATAATCATCTCGAAGAGGGTGCGATTTTCAAGATCATTAAAAAATGACGGTGCATTAAAATGTTACTGCCTTCAAATTCTGCCATATAAACAACTGCTCTCAATATAATAATGAGAAGGTTAATTAACTAAATTGTGTTACTTAGTCTTTTCAGTGTATCTTAAACAGTGGCCAAATATATCCGCCTCGCTGTAAAGCTCCTCTGCGAAGGTAACATGTGTCTCACGGTCATAGTTTTTTAATAAAATCTGTATTGTCTAAAAAAACAAAAAAAAAAACGCCCAATTTCTAGGCATTCTAGCAAGCATTGCTTTATATCACCATGGGAATGGTAGTACAAACATGTTTGTGAGGGCAATAGTTCTATTTTGTGTCGCCATGTCGGCCTTCTCACTGATCAGGTGCGAACAAAGTGTAGTAGGGACGCTTCCGATCGGCTAAGTCCCTTGGTCACGCAGCAGTGCTATGATAGGAAATCCATGAAATTAAAGTGGTTCACAATGGCTGTCTTTGATACTCGCCGGATGTTCTATGGTACTCTCGCAATCAGTGTGTAGGTTAGCGTTTGGCACGTAAAACCGTGAGCAGCTTCCTTTCCGAACACACTAATGGAAGCCACTGAAAGTTTAAGCGAACGCACAGCTTCAGCAGCTGTACTGTACGTTCGCTTGCCATTGTAGAAACAACCTGCTCAAGTCGGGCAACCCATGCAGCTCCCAGGGACGGTATCACAAAAGCTGAAGCACTAGCCTTTCGTTCCACGCTAACAGAGCCATCGGTCAATACGTGTAGGTGGTGTCTATACGTCTTATCTAATTGATCCAGCACTAAGGACTTGTTCTGTGCCTCAGGTGTAGTGCGCTTGGTGTTAATACGAGGAAGCCTTACATGACATTCTGTAGACTGAAATGACGACGGCGGCTCTGAGCGCTTTCCTTTTAGTGACAAATAATTCCAAGGACTCTGAGAGTGCTGAAAGCAACTAAATTACCGAATTTTGTTCTTCTTCGGAGGCGTTGGAGTAGAGCTCACCAGGTGTCTGACTCGCTCAAGCGACAAGGCTGCATCAGTAGTCTTTGAGAAGCGAGCAGACACAGAGGAAGCGATCGGGACTCATGCAGGACTCATTGATTCGCTGTTACCTCTGGTACCCCAATAGCAATTCTGAGGCCTTTTCTGTGTGGCGATTTCAAGATGTACTTCGCTTCAAGAGGCGAGATCAAAGGATTTCGCCGGATAGAGCACTGGGTTGACCACCCGTACTGTGGGCAGCTTCACCACTGACGCCGGATGGCTCGGGGAGCAGACACTCTGTCGAAAGAACAAAAAGTCGTCTTCCGCCACCTACAAACAAACACGTTCCCACACCATACGAGGCTACACGCCATCCACCCCACAGTCTACACTCCCCTGTGCAGACACAGCGGCCAACTCGTTACGCTTTGTCACATGGTCTGGGAATGCCAGAATAACCCAGACCTAGATCCAGTACCCAGGTTCAACCAACGAGCATTGGGAGAGTGAACTTGCCAGCTCTAGCCTGAAAAGTCGGCTATACCTGAACGAAAGGGCGAATATTACGGGTAGAAACAAAGTCCTGGACTAGGGACCCCGCCCACCAGCCAACTGTTCTTTATTGAATAAAAATTTTCCTCCTCGGATGGCACAGTGTGCGCGATTCTTCGAATTACAGAGTCTTCACAAAAAGTTGTCAATTCTCTACCTTATCTGCCACGATATTACTGTTAGTCAGTAGCAATATTTAGCATATACATGTATGTAGTTTTACACAACTGTAGCAATGAAGACTAATATTTTGTTTTTTAAAAGCATGACATTGGAGCAAAGCACACTGTAATAATTGTGAAAGAGTGACCATTCATTTTCTTGGTTGTTTTTATTACGAATTATGTAAGCATACATAAGCACGTAACCCACATGGAGAAAGAAAAGCGGGCTGGAAATTTTTTCCTGAAAGAGATATGTCGCCTACTCGCTTGAAGAAGAGAGAAAAAAAAGGAGAAAGAGGGAAGGAGGTATATAGAAAAGGGAAAACGACGAGAAAGTTAGGCTACAACACATCACAGATCACACGCCGAGTATGAGCCCTATAGAAGAGAATGCAGTCCCGTTTTTGGTAAGAATTCTGTTACAGCCTTGCGATCCTAGTATAGAGTACACCCTTTCGAAAAAAAAAAAAAACCCTCACAGGGTCTCTCATGTTATCCCTAAGACGACTTGAAGGTGAAAGCCTAAGTGCTGATGCATTAAAGACGGACAGATGACGTACACATCCCCCTTAATTCGTTTAGTCTACGTCGCTTAGCCATTCCTCTTATTTCACTTACTCATCCTTTTAATTCGCTTAGTCATCCTCGTTAGCTCGCTTAGTGTACTTCGCTTAGTCACTTCTTAATTACAAAGGCTGAGTGTTCAACTACCAAACAAAGTCACGCGTTCGAGTGCCTTAATTCACTGAGCCTAAATTTACTTCGCCTTAATTGGCACCAAAGGTGGTGGGGGTTCGACTCCAACCAAAGACCGAGGGTTCGACTCCGAGCAAAGATCGTGTATTGGACTCCCACCAAAGGCAGTAGGTACGAGTGCCTCAACTCTCTCTTATTTAACAGTACCCACAAATGGTCGTGAGCACGACTCCTACCAAAGGTCGAGGGTTCGCAGCCTTTTTGTACCTTTCGTGTCGCGGACGCGTTTTCGCTCAAGGTCGACTGACTAATGAGACATACAGGCTGTTTAAGGTAACTTGGGCCAAACATTCATCATCATCATCATCATCATCATCATCATCATCATCATCATCATCATCATCAGCCTATTTTATGTCCACTGCAAGACGAAGGCCTCTCCCTGCGATCTCCAATGAGCCCTGTCTTGCGCTAGCGTATTCCAACTTGCGCCTGCAAATTTCCTAACTTCATCATCCCATCTGGTTTTCTGCCGACCTCGACTGCGCTTCCCTTCTCTCGGTATCCATTCTGTAACCCTAATGATCCACCGGTTATACATCCTACGCATTACATGGCTTGCCCAGCTCCATTTCTTCCGCTTAATGTCAACTAGAATATCGGCTATCCCCGTTTGTTCTCTGATCCACACCGCTCTCTTCCTGTCTCTTAACGTTAGTCCTAATATGTTTCGTTCCATCGCTCTTTGTGCGGTACTTAACTTGTTCTCGAGCTTCTTTATTAACCTCCAAGTTTCTGCCCCATATGTTAGCACCGGTAGAATGCAATGATTGTACACTTTTCTTTTCAACGACAGTGGTAAGTTCCCAGTCAGGATTTGGCAATGCCTGCCGTATGCACTCCAACCCAATTTTATTCTTCTGTAAATTTCTTTCTCGTGATCAGGGTCCCCTGTGAGTAATTGACCTAGATAAATGTACTCCTTTACAGACTCTAGAGGCGGACTGGCGATCCTGAATTCTTGTTACCTTGCGAGGCTATTGAACATTATCTTTGTCTTCTGCATATTCATCTTCAACCCAATTCTTACACTTTCTCGATTAAGGTCCTCAATCATTTGCTGTAATTCGTCTCCATTGTTGCTGAATAGCACAATGTCATCTGCAAACCAAAGATTACTCAGATATTCAACGTTGATCCTCACTCCTAAGCTTTCCCAGTCTAAGAGCTTGAATACTTCTTCTAGGCATGCAGTGAATAGCATTGGAGAGATTGTGTCTCCTTGCCTGACCCCTTTCTTGATAGGTAACTTTCTACTTTTCTTGTGGAGAACCAAGGTAGCTGTGGAATCCTTGTAGATGTTTGCTAAGATATTCACGTATGCCTCCTGTACTCCTTGATTACACAATGCCTCTATGACTGCTGGTATCTCTACTGAATCAAATGCCTTTTCATAATCTATGAAAGCCCTATAGAGAGGTTGATTGTACTCCGCAGATTTCTCGATTACCCGATTCATGACATGGATATGATCCATCGTAGAATATCCCTTCCTGAAGCCAGCCTGTTCTCTTGGTTGGCTGAAGTCAAGTGTTGCCCTGATTCTATTGGAAATTATCTTGGTGAATATTTTATACAATACTGAAAGCAAGCTAATGGGTCTATAATTATTCAATTCTTTAACGTCTCCCTTCTTATGGATTAGTATAACGTTGGCGTTCTTCCAGCTCTCTGGTACACTTGAAGTTGTGAGGCATTGCGTATAAAGGGCCGCAAGCTTTTGAAGCATGATATCTCATCCGTCTTTGATTAAATCTACTGTTATTAAATCTACTCCAGCAGCTTTCCCCCTGGACATGTCTTTCACGGTCCTTCTAACTTCATCGCTAGTTATAGAATGTATCCGGCTCATCACTATTTCGAATGAAAGTAGTTTGGCTGTTTTGGGCACTGTACAGGTCAGTATAGAATTCTTCCACTGCTTTTACTATGTCATCGAAATTGCTGATGATATTACCATGCTTATCTTAAAGTGCATACATCTTGCCTTGTCCTATGCCAAGCTTCCTTCTTACTGATTTAATGCTGCGTCCATATTTTACGGCTTCCTCAATCTTCCCCACGTTATAATTTCAAATATCCCTTACTTTCTTCTTGTTGATCAGTTTTGACAGTTCAGCGAATTCTATCTGATCTTTTGAGTTGGATGGGCCAAACATTAAAAATATGCAAATGCTACGTAGATGGACCGAACCAAGATAATGTTTGCCGACGCTTGGAGATCCTGATTATTTTTTGCATTCCGCCTAATTGGATAATTATTCTAAATTAATTAATCAACTTTTCAATTATTATATTCAGATGAAACGTGTCAATGAGAAAATCGTAGAGCAACATGAAAAAAAAACTGTCAGCCCTTCCACTGGGGTGGACATGGAAGACCAGCGAAGCTGTACTATGGTGGGAATTATGTATTTCCAATTATGACAATTTAAGATGTGATGGTGTAATTGCTTATTTGAACTATTAAAGAATGAGGAATATATATGATCCGGTGGTTTTCATTTATTTAGTGACCACAGGGGACCATGGCCGCAGTGACCACAGGGACCATGGTCGCCACAATACACCGCCATAGGGTGTATGGCAAATGTTGGCATGTTCTAAGATCCGGCCATGCGGCCAGCATGCGGCCAATAAGCCAATAAGATCTACATCCGGACGCGACCATCGAAGACTGAGCCTTTAACAGCTTCGCTGTAAAAACTCCCGATACAGCTTTCTGTTGCTCAATTCGTGCTACATAAAAGTGTTTTCCGAGCGTGAAAGAAGCCCACGAATACACGCAAAGGGGCTCGAGCGACCAGTCGCACGGAAATTTTGCGTTTATTCGTGGGCTTCTTTCACACCCGGAAACCACTTTTATGTAGCACGTATTGAGCAACAGAAAGTTGTATCGGGAGTTTTTCATGTTGCTCTACGATTTTCTCATTGACACTTTTCATCTAAATAAATAATTGAGAAGTTGATTAATTAAGTAAGACTAATTTTCTAATTAGGCGGAGTGCAAAAATAATTTGAGTGTTCCCATGCGACGGCAAACAACATTACCTTGGTTCTGTCCAGCTACATAGCATTTGCATATTTTTAATGTTTGGTCAAGTTAACTGAAACACCCAGTATAAGGCTTTCGCCTTAATAAAGAAAATTATTGAGCGCAGTTTGGCAAACATCGCACCGTTGGGACTTGCGCAGTAGCACAGAGCGCCAGCTGTTGAAAGCTGGCGATTCTCAAAGGTCTCGCTGCTTTGTCCGCTATCCGGGCACAAATGGCTCGGCGTGTTATATTCTCAGTTATTTTGTAATTTACTTTTAGTTTGTATCCTTAGTGATGTCACAGCTCAATGAGCAAAACTGTGGTACCTCGTCTTAGGCTTTTCTTTCTTTGTGGTAACGCGGCTTTACGACTTCTTGTTCAGCATTTGTACACGCTACAAGAAAAACCGTCACAGATAGTAACTCGCACGAAGAATGAAGAAGGTACACCACTGGTAAGAGGGCACCTAAAGAAATTGTGAGTAAGAGCAGCGTATAGCATCAGGATAGAAAAAAAAAATACAGCAACAACGTAGCAACCGCATGGTTGCTTCGTCACCCACTAAATAAACCACTTTCGGGCACAAATTTTGTAGGGTGGAAACATTACAAATATCAAAATTATTCCGATGAGACGATGGAAGAAATCGTTTAGTGTACAAGAAGGGCAAATAAAAAAAGACACTTCTAAGGAAAGAGTAAAGAGACAAGAAAACCACTTCTGCTCGTAGCAAAGCTCATTATCCGTGATATTCGCTCCCGCGAGCGCCCCACAGCATATATACCCACAGCAACATGATCGCAAGGGGCTCCTTCCAAGAAACATGAAACGTTATCCTCGCGTCAGGATGGAAGAAGTTTGTCGGTCATGCTGGATAACTTCCATTATTAATTTTTTTCTGGGGGGGGGGGGGGGGGGGGGCGTCTGTGCTACATGCAATAACTTGTGTGTAGGCTTATGGCTCAGTAAAACTTTCTGCTGGGCGAGTTGGTTCATACTTGCAAAGGTTCTGTGTGCGTGTTTTTTGTTTTTGCGCATAACCATTTCCTTTGCAAGTGTGTAGACTGCCACGTGCAAATAAGACGTCTGGAGCCACCAGCCAACAAGGCAGGTGGCTCCAGGCAGAGGTGCTTCTTTGCTGTTTGTGTCTATACCTACTCTTTGTAGCACTGGCGCTGCAGACATTTTTAATTTTTTTATTTCTTGTTGTTCGAGCAACATACGGTTTTGTAGTTGCGCGGCTCAACCCACCGGTTCTCCGCTCGGATTCCTCTAGTGGACTGCATGACTGTATGCTGCTTTTTACTCAGCGCAAAGCTGGGAGGTAGTCGGGTGACTTGATCTACTGCCGAGAAGCGATGCTGTAAGTCTTCTCAGATTTTCTAGGAAACAAGGAAGTATAAAAGTAGTATGCTTGCAACATATGTCGCGCTTGGTAACTCGTCACTTGATCCTCATGACCTTTTTTTGTTGTAGTCTTGCCGACCATGTTTTCATAATTTAATTTTTTTTTGCCATGGACATTGTATAGGTGTCTGATACACTGTTTTTTTCATATGATGCTTTCATGCGGCAGCGTGCAACTTTCTCCTAACCCTTAGGAAGATGGGACGACCAAACAAAGAGCTTCCTGTTATCATACACCAGCTAGGCTTCTTTAATGCCTTGGATAAATCTCGGTGCATGAGCGTTTTTGTTCCAACGTGGAAGCTGCAGTACCGCATACCAACACGTGACCAGGACGAGAAGAAAACTGAACTCACGCTGACTCAGGTGGTTAAACAAATAACTTGATTTCTCAACCCCCGCACGAGAGTTTTGTGTGGGGGCCGAAATGTCAAGCTTTAATGTTTGTTCACCAGGGTCAGAGTAGTGTTCTTTTCTTCATAATATTTTCAATCATAGTTTTGTTCATGGTGCCGATAAGATGAAATTTCGTTTGACTTTCGACTTCACGTGACGAAGACGATTATCGTCTTCAATACGTGTTCGTATATTTGGCTGTGACCCTCTGATGATGCCATACGCACTTACTCGCCGAACATTATGCCTTGATAGCTGTTGATATCTAATTTATTTGGCACTCATTCTCTCTGTAGTAATAATTTAAAAATGAACAAGTTATGGAGTTTCATGCCCGAACCTAAGCAGCAGGCTCTGAGGAATGAGGTAGAGTAAGGCTATTTATAAATGTTCGCCTCTTGGAGGTCTCAAACAAGGACAGGAAACAATGCACGAGCGATCCATAACGCGGCCCCCCACCGGAATGCATCTACGGCAGTTCACAGCAACATTTAATTTATTTCCCGATTCCCGTAGGTTGGAATGACAATGTTCAAAGTGTCTCAATATTCGTCTCTAAAGAAAACAGAGAAACGGTTTCGACTATCAAAAAACTGCCTTTTTCTTTACGGCTTACGACAATACTCCATGGCCTGCGTTTCCAATGACTGTGGTTTCCGCTGTGTCTCGCATGGCAACCGGGCGCAAAACTCGGACGGCGGGCCACTGCACTTCGCAGTTCCCATCGACGAGCGTAGCATAACCTTCTACGGTCGATTTCGGGCTGCGCCTGCGACCGTTTCCTATATTGAGCGGTAGATTGAACGGCATTGTCGTTTTCTAGATGTGCCACGCTCTGAACACATTGTGTGGCTTTTGCTGTCGACCATAGACATCAGAATAAACGGCTTACCGGGGTCGAAACGACGCTTCACGTCATTCAGATCTATATCTGACGCCCCATTCCACGCCCCCTCGGCTCTGACAGGATGCCATTTACGCATAAGTGTGAGTTCTGACAGCGTTCCTGCCTGGCTTCATCTTCCATTTGTTACTCCTGTGTTTAGAGCACCGCAAAGCTCTTTCCCCTGACTGTTGCTGTGCCGTGCTGTTCGATGGAAACACGATACATGTGCACATATGACAGTGCCGTGTAACTCTGCGCTACTTCGACGGTGTGGCTACTGGATGCGGCTTATTGTCTGTTCTAACGCAACACACAGGCTAATGACATTGGATTTTATGACTGACAGAAAATTTCGCTTTGTCGATGGTGAATATATTATAACTGTTATTAAAGCCACCGTTTCTTGGCTTCACTGCACTTTGGTGTCTGTTTCTAACCCCTGTCGACTTGCTGCGAGCGCAATTCATTCGGACCACACATTCTGCATCCTTTCGGCCCCCTTAATTCTCATCATTTTCTGATCAATACCGGTCGACTGTGGCGTTTTGCTAAAGAAATACAGAATTCAATCAGAGCCTTGCTAGCCGACTTAGAAAGACGTGCTTTCGTGTGCGCGTCTGGTCCAACAGCAGCGGTTGCAGAAGCCACGAACAGCATAATAGATGCACCAGCATGACTTCATGACCAACACCTTTTCACTAAATGACATTATAATTGTATTAGCTTCAATGATTTTAGTCAAACGAATGTCACTTCCGCCAGCCCTTACCCTGGGAGGTGCGTCCGTTGACTCTTTCATACTGTTCCTTTTCGGACTTCACTGGCGCGAGACATCTTTGCGCACCAGTTGTTGTCAGGAGTTGCTTTCACAAGAGTTTATTCAGCAACGATTTAAAGGACTGGTAGTGCTGCGTGCGACGCCCATAGCCGCGAGCAGAACATCGGCCGCTTAATGTGCACAGTGTCGTTAATTTGGCTAACAAGGACACTCACTATACAATAAATTGTGGCGACCGGACTATCGTCCATTGTCCTTACAGAAGGCACTTTACCGGGTACACGCATCATAGAGAAAAAACAAAACAAAAAAAAAACATGAGGACAAAGAACATACATTGACAGGGTGGGACACACATTGTTCTTTTTTTTTTTTCACGCGATAATACTTCTACCAGTGTGTCCGACCAACATGCTCATAGAAGAACTTCGCCCCTTCAACACCGTCCCTAGCAATCGTTGGGCAACATAACAATGAAAACGCAGCGAACAGCGCTGTCCACGGGCGCGTGTGCTCATTCACCGCGCCTTTCTTTAATCTCTCCTTAGTATTCCCCTGTTCCTTTCTCCCAGCGTCGCGTAGCCAACCAGTCACTTTTCTGGTAACATCCCCACATTCACCATTTCTCTCTCTTATTTCCTTATTATAAGAAGCCTACAAATAATGACACCGTGTTGGGAACACAATGTTGGCTTCTTATGATATGTAGAATAAAAATCGGGCCTTCAGTTTCCTTTCTTCTAGATATTTTCATATTGTTCGATGAGGCACTAGGTGCTCTATGTGATCTCTAAATGTTGCTCTCGACATGTCCTAAAATACATGTCGGGAAAATCCTGGGGCACGTATGTACGCTGTATGCTACAGCCACACAGGTCCTCATTTCTAGGATTATTACGCGACCGCCCGCCAGTGCTGTACAATGTGTGCAAGTCCAACGTTTGCTCGTTGGAGAGCTTACGGGGCCGGACACTGCGCACCTGTCCGGGTCTACCTCGAAGTGCTTCAACTTCTGCAACAATCGTGCTTGCCAGAGATAAAATCACTCCAAGCAAGCATTGATTATCTCAGGCTGCACATTCGACATACTTGCCGCCTTCCCGACGACGACCTGGCCATCTTGAGCCCGCAAAGAGTTAGAGCGACACTTTCTAAAGTGGTCGTTACCCATAATGACAGTATTTTATCAATATATACACCAGCCGCGAGACCTTCTCCCTTGCAGTGTCTCCACCAGCCACAGATGCGCCTTACTGTTCCGGGGATACCTAGGAAGGCCCCTTGCCCCTCCTCTCCCCAATAATTTAAGATTATTAAAATAAAAGTACTCTTATTGAATGAGAAATATAGAGACCGAATGCACATCTATACTGATGGGGTGGTCTCGGTAGCTAACTCAGCAGGTGTCGTTGTCATTCCGGCTACGCTAATCACAATGAAATTTAAATTACAGCATAAGCTACGGGCTCTATTAACGGTTAGCGTTAGCCGTACTGCGCAGTCACGCCGGGTCGAGCGCAGAGCAGCCGAGCAGGAGCAACCGAGCAGACCCAGCCAAACGCAAGCGTGAGCTACAGCGCCGAGACGTTCGTCCTCTTCACTGGACAAGCGCAGGAGCGATGCTCGAGCTCTTCATCATTACACATACAACAAGATCTACTGGTGACAGTGCTTGCTTCCCTGCGTGATGCTAAAAAAACACACCCTACAAGTGCGGCGAAGCAAATGGATCATATTTTGCAACTCCAAAGGCAGCCCTTCAGAGTTTGCAGTTGGCACTACACCTAGAGGACTAACGAGCAATTGGTACAGGCGATAAGAAATGATCACTATCAATCTCGTGAGAAAACACGACATATTTAGTGGCTGTCTGGGTATACCGGTACCACTGGTAATGACTTCGTCGACGAGGCGGCCCAATCCGCACATGAAAGAACCCGATCGCTTCCGATGCCGCATGGAAACTTTATTTCCTGACTAGGATTGTGACGCACGCTTTTTGGTTGTCTCCTAGCTACTCGAAGTGTCGCCTAAATAAACGTGTTCTTTCTTCAAGGCTGCAACTGCCATCCCGAATTTACCACTCGAATGCAACATTGTTAGTTTGGGGTGGAATTCACTTCTTTCTGGGGTTTTACGTGCCAAAACCAGTTCTGATTATGAGGCACGCCGTAGTGGAGGGCTCCGGATTAATTTTGACCACCTGGGGTTCTTTAACGTGCACTACAATGCAAGCACACGGGCGTTTTTGCATTTCGCCTCCATCGAAATGCAGCCGCCGCGGCCGGGATTCGATCCCGCGACCTCGTGCTCAGCAGCGCAACGCCTTAGCTTAGTGAGCCACCGCGGCAGGTGGGGTGGCATTCACGAACGCTTACTCGTTCCGCATTGTAATGACTGACACAGTGACGTGTGGCTCTTGCGGGAGCAGAGAAACTACTTAACACATGTTGTGTTTTGAATGTGTAACCATTTCTATAAACCTACACCACGGCGCTACGTCACGAAAATGCGGTGGCGCTGTCGTCGGGATTTAGCAGAGAAGCCTGAGAGATCAAAATTTAGCATAGAAAGCTTTTATTGGAAAAAGGCAGCAGAAAATGTCCCTAACAACACGGCAGCAGGACTCGATGAAATCCCAATACAGCTAATCAAAAACCTCGATTCAAAAATCAAGGCACGGCTGACTAATGCCATAGAGCAAGGGATTAGAACAAAGCAAATTCCCGTTGGATGGCGTGAAAGCAAGATGAACCTCATCTACAAAGACAAAGGAGATAAGGATAAGACGAGCTCGTACAGGCCAGTTACAGTAACATCGGTGATATATAAAATGGCAATGCAAGCCATAAAATTAGAACTGTCGATATGGGTGGAGAAAAGCGATGTATTGGGTGAGCTACAGAATAGGTTCAGTCCAGGCAGACGCTTAGAGGATAATATGTTTGTACTAACTCAGTCCATAGAGATTTCAGTAGCACAGAAAGTACCTTTATCGATAGCATTTCTAGATGTTACAGGAGCTTATGACAACGTAGACAGGGAGTTGTTATGGGATATTCTTCAGCATGAAGGCATAGATGACGATTTCGTGGAGCTGCTGAGGGAGATATATAGAGACAACAAAGTACAAGTGGTATGGGAAGGTCAAAAAGGTAATGAAATGGTGGGAATTCACCAAGGATTGAAGCAAGGATGCCCTCTGTAACCATTGTTGGTCACGCTTTACGTTAATGGCATAGAAAGACGACTGGAAAACAGCGAATTAGGTTTTGATTTATCCTACATGCGTAATGGACAAATGTTGCAGGAGAAGGTCACTGGACTGATGTACGCAGACGACATTGTGCTACTAGCAGACAATAAAAAAGATTTACAGATGCTTGCGAACATCTGTGGGAATTCAGCGACAAATCTAGGCCTTAAGTTTAGCACAGAGAAACCGGGAATTAGGATCCTTAATGAAGAGACGAGTAACTTCGTCGTGTCAATTCAACAGCAAGTAATACCCATAGTGAAGCAATATAAGTACCTCGGCGTACACATAAACGAAGGAAAGAATTACTCAAGCAACCACCAAGATAATCTGAAAATAAAGGGGAAGCGGAATGCAGCAATAATTGAAACACAGAGCACTGTGGGTCCACAATAAGTATGAGGTGGTGCGTGGAATCTAGAAAGGAGTAATGGTGCCAGCGCTAACATTCGCAAATGCCATTATATGCTTAAAATCGGATATCTTGTCGGGTTTGGAAGTTAACCAAAGATCAGTAGGCCGGTTGGCTTTGGGAGCCCACGGTAATACCACAAATGAGGTAGTGCAGGGTGACATGGGTTGGGCCTCTTTTGAAGCCAGAGAAGCAAAGAGCAAAATTAGTTTTGAAGAAAGGCTCAGGAACATGGAGGAAAATATTTGGGCGGCTAAAGTGCACAAGTATCTGTACATGAAAAGCGTGGACATAGAATGGACGAAGAGGTCAATGAAGTTGGCAATCAAGTACGGGATAATCGAAACTGTAAATAGACAACCAGGAATCATCAGAAAGAAAGTGAGAGAAATAGAGACCGTGAATTGGATGCAAAGAATGGAAACAAAAAGGACAATGGAGATTTACAAGAATGAGAAGAAAGAAATTAGAAGGGAAAATCTGTACGATAACACAAAGGGCAGTGCCTTGCTATTTGAGGCTCGAGCCGGTTGCCTAATGACCAAAACATACCGCAGCAAATAGTCCGAACTAGATGATGCATGTGTATGCTGCAGGAAAAATCCAGGGACCACTCCGCACATCCTAATGAAATGCGACTGGGATCCACCCAGCGAGAACCGTAGGTAACGTGCAACTTCGAGATGCGCTTCGGTTTAAAGTGGAAGGAAACATCAACAGATCAGCTGTAGAGATAAGCAAGAGACGATTAGAGTACTGGTGAAAAAAAAAGCAGGGAAAAGATGGATACGACCTGATCTCTTAAAATCATAGGTAGCGGTTCAAGGTAAAATTTTGAAACTAAAAGAAAAAGAATAATGAGAGGTATACAAAAACGCTAGATAAAGAACATATATAGTATACGTGTATAAATCAAGCAGGCTAGGTGACTATTTGTCGCCGCCTCGTTTTAAAGGGGATGCCAATAAATCATCATCCTCAACGTAATCATCAATTTCGCATGGTAGGCTCTCCGCAGCCGATCCGCCGCCCGTGTCGCTCCTAGCACAGCAGCCGCTGGGTTTCGCGGGTGGTTGCGCGGTTCCATATGTGAGGTCTTTATTGTATGATTTTACAACAAAGGAAACGCAGTATGTTGACGAGCTGAGTTGCGTCAAAATACGCAAAAGGCTAAAGTTTTCATAGGTTTTCTGTTGAAAACCGTCGCAAGCAATGGGCCGCCGCGGTAAAAAGCGAAAGTTGGATTCTGATACCAGATCATCCATTATGCGCAAAACATTTCGTAACCGCTAAGCTTCTCTTTTATTTTGAGTGGCGTGGATTAGCCAACCTAGGACCTTAGGAACGTTATTAGCGGGTCATTACAATTTCATGCGCACTATGGGAAATCTATTAGGATCAGCCTTGAATGTAGGTCGAGCGAGCAGATGCCCCACAAAGCACGTCTTATTCACATTTATTTTGATCTCAAAGAATTGAGCCACCTGCAGTGTATATATCCTATCTCACGTTCACATGCGCAGGCAGCACGGTCACAGCTGCGTTAATTGCAGTGTGGATGTCATAAACGCGCCTAAACGTGTCAATTAAATTTCGAGCGCGAAATAAAATGTACAGTACAGAGTTGGAGCGATCGGACGGCTGCGTCCAACAGCTCAGATTACGCAGGCCAACACAGCCGGCGGCGCCGTAGGGCCGGAACCTCGCCGGTCACCGAGGCGATCGCTTCTATCACCGCTCACGGCGACGTAGAACTCGGCTACAGCTTGTTTTTAACATGAAATAGTTATTAATTGAAAAAAAAAACATACCTCGAATTTACGAGTGTTTCGTAAAGCAGCGCCCAGTACTAAACCACTGGCGTGATCGGGAGCAACGATCCGACAGCATTTCGTCTCGTAGACTGAAACCGAAGCACCGGCCGTCTCAGCGAGGCGCCTGGGCTCGCTGGCAAGTACTACATTTCGTTTGCTATTCGCACCAACGACACCAAGAAAACCGATTTGTGTTAATCGTTATTCGATTAAAACACGTTAATCGTGTTGTCAAAAATAAGAGCACTAAGATGAGCTGCAGGCCGGATCGCAAGCGGTGCCGGCCGTCACTGCGGCGGTCAGCGAGCGAGGCCTAGCGTCTCGTTCGGCCGTATCCTGATGGGGGCGAAATGCAAGATCGTGCACTGGGTGCACATTAAAGCACTTCACGTAGTCAAAATTATTCCGTCGCCCACACTACCGTGTGCTTCATAATCAAATCGTGGTTTGAGCACCCCCACCTCCACCCCATTAAAAAAAAATGTCACAGTTTCGCCCTAAGGGTGAAGCAATGAATGCGATAGCAACACAGCAATGTCATACGAAGTAAGGTGAGCGGCTTTGGTAGCAATATGAATTGTAGTA
The DNA here is from genome assembly GCF_013339745.2 of Dermacentor silvarum. Classification (NCBI taxonomy): domain Eukaryota; kingdom Metazoa; phylum Arthropoda; class Arachnida; order Ixodida; family Ixodidae; genus Dermacentor; species Dermacentor silvarum. Next base: position 9,384,692 of record NC_051161.1, read on the forward strand.
AACGTGAGCTGATTAAGTAAGCAGGTGTGCTGCGGCGTAAGTAGACCGATGTGAAGAGAGACTCGATGACCACGAGAATGCGCGTGTGAAAAGGTGGTGTTGATGAGAAGCGCTTCCCGTGGGCAGCGCGTGCGAAGGGACACACCTGTAGCGCTGCACTGCCGATCCGGGCAGCATTGCATGTGTAGCGTGCGTTGGAAAATGTGACCCGACTATTACTAACTGAATGAACAAGCGTGGTGTGAGCGCGCACAAACAAACACGAATAGATCACACTGAATGACTGCAGACAACGACCGTCAAAACTCTGGCAGCAAGCGGATACACCGCAGCGGCGAAGGTACGTGCGGTCTATCGCTTCAACGGAAACTGAGCGGCGAATGCACGGCGCATAAAGGTCAGAGCCGTGTGGAGATAAGAGACGGTGCGAGCGAGCGACGAGCGCGGTTGTTGGCAGAGTGGAAGTGCAGGACGAAGGTCTCTCTCTCCCTGCGATCTCCAATTACCCCTGTCTTGCGCTCGCTGATTCCAAGTTGCACCTGCAAATTTCCTAACTTCATCACCCCACCTAGTTTTCTGCCGTCCTCGACTGCGCTTCCCTTCCCTTGGTATCCATTCTGTAACTCTAATGGCCCACCGGTTATCCATCCGACGCATTACATGGCCTGCCCAGCTCCATTTTTTTCCTCTTAATGTCAACTAGAATATCGGCTATCCCCGTTTGCTCTCTCATCCACACCGCTCTCTTCCTGTCTCTTAACGACGCTGATATATAAGGCGCTAAAGAGCGATAACGGCTTATAATGATCGGAACGTCACCAGCGCACCTGATGCCGCCCCTGCAGTACTTTGCTTGCATCATCAATTCACCTTGCGCCCACGTCCACAGCATTTTGTGTCGCCGCAGCGCTGTCGTTTATACTGTCCGAATCATGTTTCATAAGATTCATAGATTCATTCATGCGTGGATATGAGCAAGTGGCACAATGCGGACGCATAATTAGACATCTCCAAAGGGAGTTTCTGCGGGAATTTTCTATTCTCGTTATGACGTCCAGTGCCGCCCCCTCCGGACAACAATAAACCAGCTGAACTCGAGACCGCTTTCAAAAATCAAGATCCTTGGCCTATGGCCAGTGCGCGTCGCTGGCGCAGAAAGCAACAAGGGTGTTGCTACATTACTTGAAGTCGACAGGTCTCTGCGACTGTTTGTAGACTTGTTTACACCGGAAGTCTGCGCGTGACTGGAGCTGTCTCTCTCTGTCCTCTTATTTCTCTCTTTTCAACCCGTTACCTTTTCAGTAGTACAAGGTAGCAAACCAGACGTGCGTCTGGTATATCTGCCTGCCTTTCCTTACTTCTCTCTCGCGCGCGGATGGTCGTCGCATGCAGCGGCCTACATTTGAGCTAACATAAGGCATGCTAAAACCTTCGCTAATATTGCGCTGCCAGTAGAGATTGACAGGCACCTGTTCGAATTATTTAGGGACATGAACTGCTCTGTGAATATGGGGCGCAGAACCTAAGCGCTGGCTGCTGTTAAAAAAAAAAAAAGGTTTGTCTATGTGCAATCATTTCTGGCGATGTTTTGCAACGTGAACAAAAGCTTTAATATATACACTAAATGAAAATCAAAATTTGAGCGTGCGATTTTCTGTGTGTGGTTGCCCGATTGATACATTCAAATGTTTGGATAACGGAATGAACATATTGTTTCTGCAAACACCCGGTGTGAAGGAAACAGTCAATCGTTCAGCAGAAAAGGTACGTTATTTGGTGCGTTCGGAAAACAAAATTTAGTGCTCACCGTCTTTGGTCCAATTTATGTCTTTACCATTTAAGCGCATGTGGAAAGTTCAGAAAGCAGCCCGACAAAGGATAGCGTGATACTCAAGGAACTCGCCCAGCATCGTCTACTTCGGTGATCCGAGTGCAGGAAAATCAAGTGAAACTTATTCCAACATCTCAAATAGATAACCACGTAGGTCTATCCCTCTCTCTCGCTCTTTTTGAGCAGGAGTTTAGGAAGAAGCCACAGTTGCTTTTACATTTTCTTGGCCATAGGATTTCACTGCTTTCTATATCCTTAAGCAGGATCTAAAAGACACCAACGGATGGGGGCTCAGGTCACATGCCGTCTGTATAAGTTCCAGTTTCTCGCCGAAGATCTCTAGGGTTTTCTGGAGCGACGCGAAATTCCAAGTAGAACGGTACCCATCTGAAATGTCTGTCGCATATTATATTGTCTGTCCATCAGACACGTTTGCCTATCTCTTTTTTTTTTTTACACTTTGATGTCCCTAATGCGAAAACCATATTTCTTTATGTACTTTTGGGTGTGTTTTAAACATTTTTTTTCACATAGGACTAAGTTTCCTTGAATCCTGTTTTTTTATCATACCAGCTTACTGCCCCAGTGTCTATCTTAGAGCCTTTCTTTTCATTTCGTATAAAAAGGGAAAAGAAAGGAAACGGTGACCCAGATTTTAGACAGCTCACACGAAAAATCCATTCAGGCCTAGACGCCTACGTGAGCTACAGAAATATCTTTTCTTCCATCGTCGGAGCACTTTCCACTTAAGTAAACCGTTCAGAGGTGCCACGTGGAGCTGATTTGAATTTTTTCTCCTAAGCGTTCAATTTTCCGCAGGGTGAATTTAACGGTTATATATGGAAGTATGTGCTACCGGTGCGAAATAGTATAGGGCACGGGATTTCGAGAACTAAAATGACATCGGATTGTCGGAGTTTCTTCTTTTTTTCGTAAGCGCTGTCTTTGTCCAGCCGTTATCACCGATCTCTTCTCTACCACGATTGTCTGATGCTTGCTCATAGAAGCCATTCTAGCGCATGCTGAACTGTACGAAGTTGCAAGTTGTGCTAATATGAATACTATTTGCTAAGCTCCGCTCATGTACAGACTGCACTCGTATGTACATACTACGTGGGCATTCAGCTGTCTCGACAGGTTTAAGTCCTTGTAACTGTTCGTGCTATTATAACGTACTGTTAGCATAGATCAAATGAACTGTTGACTCTTCCTTCAAGGTGTATTGTAAAGTACCATAAAAAGTGTAAATTTCTAAACATCCAACAGAATTCAGAACGGGCCTATATGTCTTTGGCGCAGTCGTAATAGTATCAGTCTTAGCTTTCCTATCTATGTAAACTCCGTTGCATAAATTCTGCAACGCTGTGAAGGCTACAGATAGACTTTGTGGCAGTGCCTGTGTTCACGCGAAGAAATAATTGGGTATTTATTTAGCAGCAGCTATGTGAAACTTCTTTATTTAGGAAAAATGTGCACTAGTGGCATTTACACGAAAACCGATGTCTTTTTACCCGGTGTGCATCGAGGGCCAGTCGATTGCGTATGAGACAACTCACATGTTCTTAGACGTTACTGTGGATCGTGACCTCACGTGGAGTCTCCACGTCCCCTTCATGAAGAAAAAGCTCATTTGTATTGAAATTTGTTTAAATTCATAGCTGGAAAATCATGGGGACCATTCGTGCACTCAATGTTACAGCTATAAACGGCACCCTTTCTCGGATTTCTTTGACAAACTCTTCCAGTGTTGTCCAACACATGCAACACTAATCTCCTTGCACTACAGAGCGTACAAGCCCAAGCACTTCGGACATGTCTGGACCTCCCGAGTTGTTCTTCGACAGCTGCGACGATTGTCATTGCACAGGAGCATCCGATCACCACCCATATCATCGCAGAGACGCTAAGGACGCACATTCGACACATTTCTCGGCTACCATCCCACCATTTAGCCGGTTTGCCACCGCGACAACCGCAGGCTACATTCTATAGTATTGTGACAAGACACCATGAGTCGATACCATCTGGCTTAAAGCCTGCAAAACGCCCAACATCGGCATTGTGGTGTCTCCGGCAAATTCACGTGCGCCTCTCAGTTCCTGATATTGCTAAGAAGTCGGACTTGTCACCGTTAGCCCTGAAACAGTTGTTGCTGCTTCTTCTGCACGAGTCGTATTTTGACCGCATACATATTTACACGGACGGCTTCACCAATTCCAACAATTCTACCGGAGCAGTGGTTGTTCCATCGGACGCCGTCGCTTTGCCTTTTTAAATAATCTCACAACATCACGTCGACAACAGAAGAATTTGCGGCTCTTCAAGGTGCGCTCAATTACGCGCTCCAAAAGCAGTGTTGTACACGTTCCTCCAGAACAGGAACGAAAGCTCGTTCCTCGATCTTTCCCAATCATGGAATGAGTTCCCGTTACAAGATCCTTTAATACGAAAGGAACGTGTTCTAGTTACACTTCGAACATTGGAACGTGTCAATACATTAACGTTACATTTAATTTATTAAATTAAAATATAGTGTCGAATAACCCGGAGGCGAAATATAGTGAGCAATTTAAAACTCACACAGAACTATACGTATATTATACGAACTTGAACATCGCCGGCGGCAGATTATCTGGTTATAAAAAGAATCCAAAGAAACGTTCCTAGACGATTATTTTCAGGGAACACCGGATATACTCCAGACATGTCTAACTGCAACTTTAGTCCTCGCCTATTACAAGTGCAACACATATAGAACTTTCCAATTCGGACTTCAAATGCGCAGTCATGATACTGCGCTTCAGATCTTCAAATAGAAAGTTACTTACATGCACCAATATCCTCCTGAGAACCGAACACAACAACGGGACATAATCGCTCTTCAAGGTGGCTTTTATTTTTTATTGTTATGTCATGAACTTGAAAAACAATTTTTAAAATTTGAATAGCACGGATAGATGCCAAAAGCTCCGTCTCCATGTACGTGAAAAAAAGAAAGACTATCTCCTTCATCTCCTCATGTTAGCTGTGGTAAACACTGCATTTCATTGTTTAAACTATGAGATGAAGATGGAACTCTGTGTAGTACATTGCCATGCTGCTGCCACGTCCGGTATTTTTAGGCAATCTCGGTGATTTCGAAACACACCTCGAGGTTGCTTTCGGCCGTTTGGGACGTAACAGAGGTCTAGACCAATTTATTGTCAAATTTCTCGAAAGCGGATGACAAGAATATGAGTAAACCACTTCTTTACAGTTACACATACACCGTACTTCATACCTAGAGTGAATATGTTGCGTGATTACTTCCGAGTGAATTTCGAAAAAAAGTTTAAGGCAATATGCAGTGGATTATAGATATAATTAAATTTCTTGCACAAGAAATCGCATAGAAAGGAACATACATAGGCGTTTAATGAATGCTGATTGAATATTGCAGTGTGAGTGGGAATAAATGTCCAGAATACATATTCGCAATTTAGTAAAGACCCTTGTTTGAACTCAGCAAGAGTTACATCTCGATGTTGGTGTCCGACCGGTCGGCATGGAGGAAATAAACTCCAGGAGGGAGCGTCACGTGACAATCTTGAAGCCTAGTGATAAAAAAGAACTATAACGGAGAACTCGCGAAAGAAAATGCGCCATAGCCACGTGGCAGGCAAGCGGTAGTTCTTTGCGCCTCAGGCGGTCTCCCATCCGCCCTGCATGATGTGCTGCGTACGTGCGTGCGTCTGTTCAATGCTGTGGAACATTTACTGAAGGAACGCCGTTTCCTCTGTTGTTCCTACGTAAACCTAACGAGTTACCGTTACAGTTACACCGGCCTTTAACGGAACGGTGGCGTTCCTCCGTTCCTCCCAAAAAGAACTAGTTCCAGGAACGCTGTTCCTTGGAACGCCGTTCCGTACAACACTGTCCAGAAGCCACCAAATCGTTGGGCCATTTTCTGCGATTCGAAAGCAGTCCTACAAACTCTGCAGTTTGCTCTACGTCATGGGTTACACGAGCAACTAGCGTAGGAAATAAGGCCAGCTCATCACCACGCGCTCGAGAAAGTACATTAGGGAGTTTTGGTATAGCGGAAAACGCTTACGTTAGCGTTAGCGTGCGACGCAACGCTAATGCAAAGAAAGGCTGCACTGCGCGGTACAAGGTAGTGTTTTAGAATAGTGGACCGGAGCAAAACGCTCGCGCTAACGCAAATACACTTGGGCGCCATCTGGAGGCGGATACAGCAAACATGAGCAAACCCTCTCGTTAAGCCTACCCCGTCGCTAATCGAGAACGTATATCGAAAACAACGCCCATTTGTCACCTGTACGCCGCTGTCGAAGCATCATCGCACAAATCTAAAGCAAACACGAGCATTAGTGGGGGACGAATGAGCCGAACAGTGCAGGCCGACGACTCGATAGATCCGAAGTGGACGGCTCTTGCTTCAACAGGCGCCGCCATCTTGCTCTACGTACGGAATCCCTTGCGTGCGTTAGCGTTGAACGCTATATTCCGGAAATAGCGTACGTACGTAAGAGTTCTGGCTACGTTTACGTTCTGCGCATGTGCAGTTTGCAGCACGCAACGCTAACGCTAATTCCTTGCGTTTGATGTTTTCCGCTATACTATATAAAACTCCCTATTATATTTCAGTGGTTGCCGAGTCACTGCAGAATTGTCGGCAACGACAGCGCATGCAGATGAAGCTGCTCACTCGGCTCATCAAAACCATCAGCGGGTGCCTATACCGCTCTCAAGAACGGATGCTAGCTACGCGGCAATTCAATCGCTTGATCACCACATCACACTTCTACCGTGGATTTCACCGGGTTTCACCAACTCAACCCACGCTTGCACTATCTCGACCCTAACTTACGACTTCGCGTACACCTGGATTCTCCCGTCGCGAACCAACTTTACTGTGTTGCGTGTGGTTGGCGTCACATTTACTAGTTACTATTCATTCCTAATAATGGCCAACAGCGCGGCGTGCAGTTTGTGCGGGTGCGATGAGATTCTAGAGCACCTTCTGTGTCATTGCCCATCCTTTGGACGCTCAACGACATACACTAAAAGGGCTACAAGCTCAACTCGGGCTATTAGATAATAGAGTGCTTTCGTTGTAGAAGATCCTGGGATCATGGCCTATGCATTCTTACATGCCGAAAGGCCACAAAAGCCTTTCGGCGGCGAGATTGATCACTCTCAGACCAATTTTTTTTTTTGGCACGCCGGAGCTCTCCGCTTTGCCTCAGCCAATCAGAACGCCAGACGACGGTGGGGCTGTGTATCTCGGCGAGAGACCTGCACGCGGGCGGCGAGGGCGTACGACCGGTGCTACGAGATGGTGAGAGGTCCGCGCGAAAGCGCTAGATGCTCCGCCTCCTCGCGGCGCGGGCAGCCAGGCAAGCCGTCCGGTGAGAACATGGCCGCCCGCTCGCCACCTCGCCGGGTTGAAAATCCGCTTGACCGCTTAAGCGCTCCGCTGGCGCTGTGAACGTGCCTTATGAGCCCTTTTGAGAGAGGACATTACTGTGTCAATGAGTCACTCTTTATCAACAGCGAAGCTGTTCTAGCTAACCGTAAGAAGTGGCGCCTGCTGTCGTAAAACCTCGCCGAGATATGACAGTCACTGCGTTGCCTAGCAACCACCTCGCGGAGCGGCGTGTGCCTCACCTCCTCTCCGTGCCGTGCACATGTTGCCTTGAGATGGGACGTTAAGGAGAGGGGAAGAGAGCATGCGCGCGGTGCGCAAATGCTCGGGAGAGGGAAAGAGAAAATGAGAGCGAGATATAGAAAGAAATGGTAGCAGCACCAACGAGGCAATGCGCAGAGCTGCTGCCGACGCCACCCGCGTTGCCTAGCCGCGCATGCGCCGAAGCAGGAGCGATGACGTCACCTCGCGTCGCCTAGTAACCGCCGGCGCCGGTGCGCGCTTGCTTCACCCGACACAGACACGGCTTCTGCCTGCCCGCCTGCCTGCCTGCCTGTGTTTGTGACTCAAGCCAGGAACGCTGTCGCTTGTAGGCGCCGACGCGTCCAGCGCTAGTCACGCGAAATGTCGCGATAGAATAGGTACCTCAAAAAATGATCGCTCGAGAATACCTTCCCTACATGCGTAGGTAAGTTAAACCAACTTAGGACCTAGCAGCAACCACGTTAATGCCTAGCAGTAGCAGCCAGTAAGACTTGAGGATTGACAGTTACGCTGTGCCTAAGCTTTGCACTACCGAGTGCAAACTTGCCCGCTTTTTTTATTCTCACTCCTTATTTATTCTTCCCCTTTCCCTCTACACAAGCGTAGATGCCAACCGGGCCCGTCTAGGGTTAACCTCCATACCTTTCCCTTCTCGTTTCTCTCTCCCTCTTTATTTAGGCTCAGTAATAAATTAAAAATCAGAGCCCTTCCACTACTGTGGAGATGGAAGCCACCGAAGCTGTGACTATGGTGGGTCTGGTGTAGTGAATATTGCTATAGTGCATTTTTATATATTATCATCATTGATTACATTGAGCGTCTTCGGTATGTTCGTCAAATAGCAAGGACATCGGCGTCTTGATTTCGCCCGGCGCGACGGCCACGTAGTGCGTTTGCTGCGCCAAGTCCGCCCCATCGTCATAGGCTAGCGTATGAACCACAGCGTTCGTAGGTCGCGGCACACTGCACGGCAGCGTCAGGGTCTGTCTGTCTGTCTGTCTTCTTCTTCTTCTTTCTGGGATTTTACGGGCCAAAACCAGTTCTGATTATGAGGCACGCCGTAGTGGAGGGCTCCGGATTAATTTTGACCACCTGGGGTTCTTTAACGTGCACTACAACGCAAGCACACGGGCGTTTTTGCATTTCGCCTCCATCGAAATGCGGCCGCCGCGGCCGGGATTCGATCCTGCGATCTCGTGCTCAGCAGCGCAACGCCTTAACTGACTAGCTGACTGTGCCACCGCGGCGGGTCCGTCCGTCCGTCCGTCCGTCCGTCCGTCCGTCCGTCTGTCCGTCTGTCTTCCTTTCTTCCTAATTTAAGCGAAGCTTTTTAAGCACACAAGTTTCGGTGGTGGTGGTGGTGTCACGCTGAAAAGTGGGCCGATCCTGGCGATAGTGGAGAAAGGGTCCGAGATGAATGGCACATACCAGGGAAAGAAAGACAAAAAGAAAGAGAAACAGAGAAAGAAAGCGAGATAGAAAGAGAGATAGAAAGAGAGAAAATCACCACGGAAGGTCAGATATACGCACGACAAGCTTCGCTTACCCCTATTTTCTCGACAAGGGAAGGGCTGGTGATTTTTCTTTTCGCTGGCTTATACCCGCATATCCCTGGCTCATACCCGCATATCCAATGCGGGTATGCGCCACACGTGATTATATTATCGTTAATCATTGCGTAACTGGCGAGCATGTGATGTTTTTGATGTCATGAACTATCAGTCATGTTAGTCATCCGTTTTGACCCCTATGCAACGGCACAACTGGCGGGAAACCACCAAGCACATGGACCCAAACCACTACGCACATGCAGCCGAAATTGTTGTACACACCGGTTGGTCTACGGTCACGATCTGCGCGTGCCGAGCACGCGCTCGTGCTCGGTACCGCATACAACGGCAAGAGCGCAAACCAAGGGGCGCCAACGAGCCAGATGCGGAAGAACACGACGACGCTCGAGCCAATGCTGATGATGATGGTTTTTTAACAGCGAAGCTGTTTAACCTGGGGTTTGCCGTTAGGTGTAACGCCGAAATGTGGGCCGATCCTGGTGGTAGTGCAGAAAGGGTCCAAGCGCAATGGCACATACCCCTGTGAACTAGCGAAGCTGTCCATCGAGTGTACGCCGCAAAACCTCCGCCTTGCGATGACGTCACCATGCGTCGCCTAGCAACGCTTCGTCCCAGCTGCGCCGACCACGCCGAGCCTCGCCACAAGGTGCGTGAGCTGTGACGTCATCGCACGCGCCGCATCGCTTCGACCTAGTTTTGCCGAACCATGACGTCACCACGCCGTGCGGAGTGGTTGCTGCGGCTGCGCAGATGCGGAGCTAAGCCGTGACGTCAATGCGCCGTCCCACGGGATATATAGCTCCGCGTCGCCGATGCGGCGACACAAAAACCCCGCCGTCTCCGCGCCGAGCACATCTCCTTGAAGAAGGGGCGGCCGAAGAAGAGCGTCACTCCCGAAGCGCGAAAGCCGTGGCGCCGCTACTAGAGAGCGAGTGAGGCGACTTCGGTCCGATCCCGAGTATCGCGCCGCCAAAGCAGCGGCGAAACGTCGGCGATTCGCAGAAGATCTGGAGTTGCGTGCCCACGAAACTGAGCAAAAGCGTTTGACCGTCCAGAAGCGTCCATATACTTGAATGACCGAGTGTTTGTTGCTCCTGGGCTATCGACGATTCCGGGTGATCTTGCGCAAAACGTGGCCGAGTCTCGAAGTATAACCTCGCAAAAACTTGGCCGAACCAAGATAAAGCTAGGCGGGGTCGCCAGCTTCGCTGTTTGCCCAGTCTTTCGCACCACTAGCGTGAAGCTGCCCCTAATTTTTTTCTACACGCGCGCACTATACTGAGGGGGACTAGCCCTTATCAGCTTCGCTGTAAACAAGGAATTCTTAGAAATCAACAAACGAACTCCTTTATACGGCAACTAACAGTTTTTTTTAAATGCTGTTGCTTTTCGTCGTTCTTTCGTCACTTTTCGCATGCAGCGCATGCTCGCGCGATCGTATACGCTGTTAACGCGCAGCGGAGATTGTCTGACAGCTGCACGTGGGTGCTTCGCGGCGTCGCATTTATTCTCACAAATCTGGTATGACGCTCCAAAGAAACGATCTAACACCAGCACTTACTCTACCACAAGACGAGTTACGCCATGTTTCAACGCGATAGCGTTAAGGGCCCCATGTCGCAGAAAATCCGGCGTTGGCGTGGGTGCACCGGCGTCGTTGGCGGAAATAATGGTTCGGAACCACCCCGACCGCGCAGGCCCTCCTCGTGGCGCAAGGCGTTAGTGAACAAAATTGAATTTCTGAAAGTAAAATCTCTCAGAAAACCGTAAAATACGACTTAACCACAACATACAGACATTATAGCATCGGATTGTAATTTGAATATACGAGACAACGTAGTTCAGTTGCCAGGAAGCGTGATAAGGAGCCAGGGATCTTTGAATGCTATCGCGTTCCCCTCTTAAAGGTGAAGCTTAAGCGTCCTCAAAATTTTAGGACAGACTTCAACCCATGGTTGCAGAGAAACATGCTTTAATCAAAATTGAAAATCCATAGTTATATTTTGCATTAACCCATACCATGAATTTCGCATCTCACGCACAATATCAACACATCTTTTGAAATGCTATAGTTTACCGCTTGAGACTTAGTACCCTGTTACAAAACATTTTCAACATGACATTTGTCGCGCTGATAGTCTACAATGCATTTGTGGTGACACGGATGAAGACGTACATCATCTACTGGTAGGATGACCATATGATGCTAAAGCCCCAGGCTCTTAAGCCTTAAAAAGATCCTATAGGCCAATTGCCAACAGATATATTACAAAGGAGAGCGCTATTGGTATTCCAGAGATTTCTGGAAGCGGGTAATATGGTTGGAAATTATTGATTGCAATTTGTATTCCTTTCTGTGACCTGACTTCGTGTTTTCTGTGTTTAGTGTTTCTATGAGAGCTGACTTTATGTTCCACTGTGTCTTATGCGACCTACGTTGTGATTTGTGTTTATAGTATAATCGCGAGCTGACTTCACTTTATAATGTGCTTTATGTGACGAGTTTTGTGAATTGTAATTACTACATTTATGTGAGATGACTTTATGTTCCAATGCGTTCGTGATTCCTGTTGTGAACTGGCACAACAAGCGATTCGTGCATTAGTACAGTATTTGAAGTGCGCCGGTTTAAGAGGCTGCTTATAGTTTACCTGTACATCGTCCCACGAGTATACTCAGTACTCACTCTCTCCCTCGTTTCCTCTTTCTATTCCCCATTTCCCTAACCCCTAGTGTAGGGTAGCAAACCGGACTTGCGTCTGGTTGACCTCCCCTCCTTTTCTCCTTGCTCGCTCTCTCTCTCTTGTGAACTGGTCTTAGTGCATTTACATCAAATGAATGTAACATTTTCGTTCTTGTTACCTTGTTCTTTGTTCAGCGCCGGCTTGTTATTTTATATTTAGTATATATTTGTTATACATGTAAAATGGAGCAGCCCGCGCCGCCTAATGGCGCCAACGTCTCCCAAATATGACGTATCAGACAGTTTTATCAGAGCGCCGCTTACGCTCCGCTCAGATTTCACGCTCTGAGATACTGCAGGGAACTGCGTAGATTTCGCATTTGATAAGCGCGTCCTGCCGAGACGTGAGCGACGCCCTATCAACTCGGCTGCAAAACGACAAAGAGGCCAAGTAGACACGCTGTCACGCTCTGCTCAGTCGGCTTTCTAGCGGAGCGAGGGATGCCGTCTCTGTTCCGCTGCCGGTATGAGCGTTGTGCGCAAGCGCAATAGCGTTCCCGCTAAGCGGTTGTGGCATTTGCTAGCATATGCCGGTCTGAGCGGAGCGGACCGCAAGCGCTCAGGTAAAACACTCCAAGAAATCTCACACAATGTTTACGTGAGGTAATGTCTAAAATGGCCGTAAAATCTAAACAAAAATCTCAGGGCAAAGTGTCGAACCAACATCATTTCAATTCGGAGCCGGATGTCTAAGGCGCTTAATCACCAGAGCGCGGAGTGACGAATTTTGATGACCGAACTTCTTGAATAGCTTCCACAGCATTGCACGCTAAACATAAAAGGTGCACAACATTTGCTAAGCCCAATTAATGTTCGCTAAGCTTGAAGCTATGCGCACCCTCGCCCTCTTCGGTTCCACCAAGGCAATAATTCGACATGGCGCCAGCCGTTCACAGAACTCAGGACTAGGACGCCACCACTAACTTCGCATATAATTTCCCCAATGTTCCTAGAAATATAAAAATCGAGTGCCAATTTGCGTTATCAAAAAAAAAAAAAAGAAAACAGCCAATTCCTTAAACGCGCGCAATACCCACAAGCAAGGGGGCTTACCTCGTATTTTACACTTGGCTGATCGTGGCGAAGCTGGTAGGGACAAAATTTGCTTGATTTATCCGCCATTAATTGCCGCGGTCACAGTTCCTTGTCCAGAGCGTCACCGACTGGCGGTGACAGGCACACAAACAAGTGAACGGCAGGCGCGACTTGTACACGCAGCAACAGCTGAGCTGGGGAGTCATCGACGTCGGGTAAATATGCACATACGACCGAACGAATGGGAAGCACGCTGTGAGCCGAATGGAGTGAAAGAATTGCCGGGAAGGAGTAACGTGAGGCAATAAAGTCCCGTGTCCGCGGTAACTGATTGCAGTGGTCAAGCAGAACGTGGCGGCCTTTGAAACGGCGGTGGACGGCGCCCTCGATGGTCGGCTGGCCAACGCAATGTCTCGGAACATGCCTGACAGTTTGCAGGAGGGACGATGGAAGCCAGTTGTTCTCGAGTCCATAAAGTAGCTCTCGCAGTCCGTGTAGCATCGACAAGCTCTGTCACTGTTAACAAGTACGACTACGGTGCACGGTATAGAACGCAGCGTTGAGCCATGATGGTTTGTATAGCAATGGCAGCAGCGAATGCAATATGGCGCACCGAGATGTTCGTTCTAGCCACGGTGCTCAGTGGTTTGCGCATGAGCTGCTGTGCCCGCTTTATCTTTCGGCGGTAATCTTTCTTCGCCATTTGTCACTGGCTCACAGGCCGCGCGTTATCGTCGAGATCGGCGCGAGCGTTGGTGTAAAAAAATTGAATGAGAGAGAGAGAGAGAGAGGAAAAAATAAAAACCAAAATGAATAGAGTAGCCGAGTTCTGAATCTTCGAGAAGCTTCAAAGGTTTCTTCGGCTACAGAAGCGTTAGCGCTTTCGAAACGTCGTGTATCGAAATAACCCGCGGGCGGAATTTCCTTCTCTCCTTTCCCGCTGCCTTAATGCTTGCTGGGAGATCTGGCGGCCAGCATGACTTGCAACTCACGACGCACGCGTCGCAACTAATTTCGAATCCTATTCGTGCCTTACCATCCCATTTCGGACTACAGTATATACAGGGTGTCCCAACTATTATGCACCAAGATTTAAATATATGCAAATGCCCCGTAGCTGGACAGAACCAATGTAATGTTGTTTGCCGTTGCTTGAAGATACTCAGATTATTCTTTACACCCCGCCTAATTACATAATTAGTCATAATTAGTTATTCAACTTCTCAACTATTCTAATTAGATGAAAAGTGCCAACGAGAAAATTGTAGAGCACCATGAGAATTTCCAGATACAGCATTCCGTTGATCAATACGCGCTATATAAAAGTGTTTTTCCGAGTGTGAGAGAAAGCCGCAAATAACTGCCGCGCGACTGGCCACTTGAGGCACTTCGTCCTTCGTCGTCTTTCCCAGTGGCGTTGCTGCTGCGACTGTCTTAGGGCTGCGGCGCACGGCAACAGTCCCACAGCGCCTAAAAAGATTGCAGATGCGTTTTGGCTTTCTATCACAAACGAGACGAGTCAAGCCCGTTTCACATGGTGCGATTTTTCAGTGAGTTTTTCGCAGCTGCGATTTCCGCAGATGCGAAATTCGCAATCCCGTTTCACATGGAGCTACGGCAGCTGCGTTTTTCGCATACTCGTTAAGCATTCTGACTGGCGATGAGGGATGAGCGAGCCGCCTCCTATTGGTCGTCTGTTTCCACCGCTACAGTGGCTACCACCGCATCGGCGTTTTCGCAGAGTTCAGCACGCCAAACATCGAAAAATTGCACGCACGAAGGGTCCGGCGGCTTATTTCCCGCAGCTGCGAATTCGCACGTGCGAATTCGCAGACAAAATCGCACCATGTGAAACAGACTTCATTCATCGTACCTGCAGCATCATAGAGCAGCCTGCAAATGGACGTCTGTGACTGCTTAGCGTGGCTCTTTGTTTCTGCATCTCCAATGTCCACTGTTGCATTTATGCTACGATGTCTATCGTTCACACTAATATTCTGTTGTTATAAATAAACACTAAATGTACCTGTAGTGCCGGAGCACTATTTAATAAAAAATGTAATCTGCATCAGAATTTCTGATATGAAGACATACTGGTTTTAAGGTACACAATACAAATGAACACGAAGCTGAATATTGTGCATAATTTTTTGCGTGACTCGAACCGCCCTTATTTGGCAAAAAATTTTATTTTTAGCGAGGAAAATGAAGGGCTATGTTTCCGTTTCTCAATTTAACACCCTAACTACGCCGCCGGTGCGTTAATACAAAGTAACGGATTGGAAGGTATCTGTGCATTTTTTTTGCGGTGTTTACAATTTCATGCAACTCACTAGATTGAGTCTTTGGTTCCGTTAAAATGCAATGTAATCCTTGCTTCTCGCTATACGTAGAGAAGCCAGGAAAGGTGAGGAGGTTAGCAAGACCTTGTATAGTTTGCTACCCTACAGGTGGGGAGGGGGTATAGTAAAGATAGAGAGATAGAAGAGGAAATGTTCAGATCACGATCACGCACGCTTAGAGAAGCTGCAGCGTCTCTACAGCTGGGCATTTAAGTTGGTCACGTTCGATTTCTAGATAGAGCTTTATCGATAAGTATACTGCTGAGTGGACCCTTTCTAAATGAATTACCAAGACTCCACTAGCAATAAGAAGTTGCTGGTATTCGAGAAGCGTAATTTAACACTTGATCTGGACTTAATAGGAAAATTTAGCACTAATCCAACTCCAATTTTCCTAATCAAATACATGTAGTAAAACGGAGAAATGCTTTTAATAAATAGCCGATGGACTGATTCAAATGAAATTTGTTGCATTTGAGAAAGTTAAATTCTAGGAGCTGTTGTCGGCAGAATTTTGATTTCAGATGTCAAATAATTTTATCGTAATTGCCTAACATTTATTAGGCAAAAAACGCAAATGACGGAGAAAGAAAAAAGGCGGACGACAGGAAGATTAACCAGAAGAAAAAATTCGGTTTACTACCCTACACTGGGGAAAGGAAGAAGGGGAGGTAGCAGGACAGCAAAAAAGTGTAGGCAGAGAGAGACAGAGATCACATACACACGAACACAGCTGGTCATTACCACCGCAGACTATCAAAGCACAGGGCCACTTGTAGCCCAAGGAACATCAATTCATTACAAAATCCGCAACTCTCCTTAAAAAATAGCTATCGCAGTTATCAGAACTGCATTTGCTAAAGAATCTGAAAAGGACAAAAGGATATATGAACTTACAGCTTACTTAAAATTGTTACAATGCTTACATTGGTTTCGGAAAAGGCCTACTCACAAATTAAAATTAAATATTTCAAATCAATGTATAATACATCAACTTTTTCGGCTTTAGATGTCTTAATAAGTGCAGTTTACATAATTCTGATATAGCGTTCATTGCGAAGCTGGAGTGTTGTAAGATTTCTGCTGGTGTTCTCAAATTTTTATTATTTTCAAGAATTAAAAAAAATATGATGCCATAAATTGAAAACCCACCTTCTACAGTTACCAGACTTTAACTTACTTTAATTACAACAGATCTTATCAAAATCGGTATAGTGGTAAAAAAAAAGAATTTATTTTTCCGTTCCAATGTATTTAGATAGGAGCTACGGAACCAAATATTCTTTTTAACATGTTTATTTGCTGTTCCTATGAGGACGGCTTTCTGGAAACAGCTTTGTGGGAATTTTGTTGTCTGTGTCACCAGTCACTTGTTCCAGAAGATATCGCAAGGCTATTTTTATGGTGGTGTACGTTTTCACGAACTCGAAAATTATTATGAGACAAATGCAAGCACCAATCAGAGTACCGGGTCTGTGATATCAAGACATTTCCCGCATCATAGTAGAGCGACCAGGTCAACCGTTGTTTCTTGAACTATACTTGGCACACAGTCTTGCGTTACTCGTCAGCCGTCAGTTGTGTCTAGGTGCCACCATTGTACCACTACATAACAACACCCTTATTCGCAAGGCCGTGGGGCCGTCTGAAGGCGAGTGATGTTGCCCTACGAATAGATGGAGCACTCCCACGACAAAAACAAGTTTCCGTGGGTTGCGTGCTCGAAGTGGGGTGATCCGAGTGTGACAGCTCATCAGGGGTATAGGCTCGGGACCAGCCACTCAGAGGAGGATAAAGCTTGATACATCCTTCGCATTGTGGTGCGGCACACCCGTGCATTTCGTGCGCTTTTTGCGCCAATCGATGACGTGGCACGTGTCTTGTTGTTCAAACCAAGAAACGCGATCCAACCACAAAGGAAGTTCGCGTGACGGGAATTCTTTTTTTGTTCCCGAATAACAAGGTACTATACGCACGCGATGGCACGCTTTTGGTAATACTGTGCAGCGTATTGGAAGCATTCGCAATCGCCACCTCGTCAGGGCTTGAATTAGCGATGTTGTTCGTAATGGTTTGTGAGGGGTCGGGTAGTTTTTCTTACGCTACGGTGAGTGCATCGGTAAAGAACGAGCTGTTCGTGCATACCAAAGGCTTTCTCGATGCTGCCACCGAGCATATCGCTCGAAATAAAATTAAATTCTGGGCTTTTACGTGCCAAAACCACAACATGATTATGAAGCACGGAGTAGTGGGGTATACTCTGGATTAATTCTGGACCCCGCGGGGATCTTTAACGTGCGCCTAACTCTAAGTATACATGAGCGTTCTTGCATTCTGCCCTCATCGAAATGTGGCCGCTGCGGGCGGGAATGGAACTCATACTTAGCAGCGCAACGTCATAGCAGCCATTCTTCTTTCTGGGGTTTTATGTGCCAAAACCAGTTCCGATTATGAGGCACGCCGTAGTGGAGGGCTCCGGATTAATTTTGGCCAGCTGGGGTTCTATAACGTGCACTAAAACGCAAGCACATGGGTGTTTTTGCATTTCGTCTCCATCGAAATGTGGCCGCCGCGGCCGGGATTCGATCCTGCGATCTCGTGCTCAGGAGCGCAACGCCTTAGCTGACTGAGCCACCGTGGCGGTGATTTCACTCGAATGTATCTGCCTCAACACCACCCAGCTATATTGAGACAACACACAGCTTCGTTTAAAAACTCGCATGTACAGGGACGTTTTGTGGGTTGTTTTATGAGTGCATGAGTATTAGTAGTATTTGTACGCACTGATTGTGCGTAATTTGATTGCTACAATATGCCGCGTGGTAATCTAGAAGAATAACAAAAATAGAACCTCGTGGGAGTCGACACTAGTAAGAGCGGGCTGTGGGCGATGCACTGCTGCAGCGACCATTGAATTTGGAAGGCCACTCAGGCGGTGCTATGCTGTTTTGCACTTGATAAATTCGTGCGCTACAGGGAAGTTGTAAGGCACCAGATGATGTCAGAATACGACGAGCAGTCTAATACACACTATTCATTTCTTAGGAGTCAAGAAAGTGACACAATTTACTCAGCGCGTTCCCAACTTCTTTCCAGAAAAGAGAGGAAAAAAAAATCGCCGCTAAAGCACTCGGTGCAGATGGGTAACCAGCGTAGCTGAAACGTGCGGCCCCTGTGTTTAGCACTGAGTTAATCCCGACGGTTGATAAGCGACGGCTTGGTAGGCTGCCGGATCCTCGGTACGCAGTCGCTGCTTGCGCTCTGACACCCGGGTTTGTTCTTGTGCCCGAACTGCAGCATCGGCCCGGCGAACACGAGCTCTCGCATGGTGCCGCTGTCGGCGCTGTTCTTCGTAAGCTGCCTGCTGTTCGGGAGGTCGTACGATGCGTGGCCTACCCATGTTGAAGTCGGAGAGAAACTGCTGCACGTGCGCTCGGCTACGACGGAGAGAACGACGTCACTCATGGCACAGCCAATGGCGCGCCTCTCTTTCTCTTTTACGTGTGACAAGGGTAGTTCAAGGGCACGTTACAGATCCCGGAACCCACCACCCGGAGTCCACAGGGGTATGTGCCATTGCGCTTGGACCCTTTCTGCACAATCACCAGTATCGACCCACATTTCTGCGTACATCGGACGGACGGAGTTTGGTTTCGCCTAGCCATATACAGCTTCTCTGTAAAATGTCTGTGGACTACAAAACTTGTGCACAATTCATTCTTCATAAATTCTCAATCCGAAACCATGCGTTGCATAATCAGCTGCACGTTTCATGCAAGTAGGTACAAGTCAGTGTTTTAAATACATGCTCGTGCAGAGAACACAGTCATAATAAGGGTACACAATGTCATCCACGATGACATGTAAATTTGTTTGAAACTTCCCACAGAGAAATAGGAAGCTAGCTTACTTACAGCAACGTAATACTATGTATATTGAACACGGTGTCTCCGCGCTAGTTCAGTGTATGCATTGTAATGTAGGGGAAACAAAATATTTCGCTTTGGCTTACAGTCTTTATAACGGAACACAGCGCATGCTTGTTACTGTTAGGACAGCAACACATACATTGAACCAAGTTCTTGCATTCATTTTCAGGCTCTATTAAGGACGCCCAAAGATGAGGTGAGCAACGCGCATTTCAATCCCCTCCGTAAAACCTGAGCTGCGTAACTCTCATGTGACGTGACCTAATTAAGCGAGCGAGAAAGCTTGGTGCAGCTTATTAATGATACAGCAAGATCATAATTCTCTGGAGCAACTTAGAAGGTTCTCATCGTTGTACGATGCCACCCCAGAGTTTGAATGATAACACAAAGCCTTGCTATTTGAGGCTCGAGCTTGTTTCTTAAGGACAAAAATATACCTGAGCTAATATTCGCAAAGAGATGAGGCATGTGTATGTTGCAGGAAAAATCCGGAGACCACTCAGCACATCCTAATGAAATGCGAAAGGATTCACCCAGTTAAGCCGGTAGGTAAAGTACACTTTTTTAAAGGTGTACGTTAAAGTGGATGGAAGTATCAACCAATCAGCACTCCAGATAAGCATAAGGCGTTTAGAGTATTAATGGAAAGAAAAAAGGCAGGGAAGAAGTTGATACAACCGGATCCGTTACAGCCACACGTAGCGGTACAGGGTAGATAAGAAGTTTGAGGAAGAGAAAAATTTTTAAGATGTATACTGAAACGCTAGAATGAAAAGTATGTATGCATACCTGATTAACTCAAGCAGCAGTTGGTGGCTATTTGTCACCAGCACGTTTAAAAGGGAATGCCAGTAAATCATCAGCATCATCATCATCAATTTGCGGCAGCGCAGCTACTCCAAACTAAAACTCATCGTTCGTTCCTGACTGTGTGAGGACACTGTAAAGGACATGAGGGAAAGCTTGTGGGCACGCATCCAAATTTCCGCAAAGAAAATGCCCCTCTTCCAATTACTACTCATTTATGATCGTCTCTGTCACATTAAAGAAATCACTTAGCTGAATTTACTGCCCTTTTTTTCGGGCGATAAAATTAGACTATGAAGATGCTGCGCTAATACTGCAACTCTCTTGAACGAAGAATCATAATTTTTTGGTTGATACGAATTGAGAAAATAAGTTGGCTGCTTTAGTAGCCCTGGCTACTCCTCGTCCCCGGCAAACAATAAATAAAAACACAAAAAGCACAGAAAAGTATGGAAGACCGCGTAAGAGCATGACCATTTTTGAAGCCTGGCACAAGAAAATTAGGGCACAGAAGAAAGTGCAAAAAGGCGCACCAACAAAGACAGTTACTTCCCAATTATTAAGCGATAAAATAATCACTCAGACTGAGGAGCTGAGGAACTCTGCTACAACGCACTCCTTCTCATGACCCATCACATCCAGACGTACGACAAAACTAATGTTTACAGAACATTTGCTCCTGTAAACATCAGTTCGGTCGCATGACAGTTTCGCAGGACATGAGAAGGGGTACATGACATTGGAACTGGTTAGCGCAGTCGTTAACTGGGAATTTCGGAAACTACCGTTAACATATATGTTTTGAAATCAGGAGCCATATTCACAAACGTTTTTGTTCGTCGATAAGTGATCTTTGCCATTGGTCAGCCGCCATCGCCAATGTCTCTGCAGAGGCGCGCGAATAGGAATTTTTGAGACCGAATCGAATACGAATCGAATAATGCGAGGAGCGAATCAATTCGAATATCGAATAGTTTTCGAATAATGATCCGTCGTTATCACGTATAATATAAAACGGTGTTCAAATCCAAGTATTCGTAAAGTTAGCAAGTTTCAGTCATTACATAGTAAGTTATGAAGCGATGTTTAATTAAAGCAAAAAGGAAGCATTAGGTGCAAACAAGTCGCTTCTTCAGATGCACAGGACTCTTCAGTAAGCGTGAATGATCGCAGTATAGCCTGCAAAGTATAGCTACCTAAGCGGCGTAGCTCTCATATTTTATGCCTACACTATGCTCGCGGGGGTGAAAATTTACCCTATACTTTTGCTCGAATTTTATGTTTAATTGAGTGCAGAAGACGTTTTGAAATATTCGAAAACTATTTCAAAAATGTTCGGATTTCCAAATAGCAACTATTCGATTCATTATTCGAAACTGTTGAATATTCGCACACCCCTAGTGTCCAGCATCAAAACTGGCTGTAATTTGAACTTACGAACAATTCTAGTGCAAGAGATTTTTGCGAATACGATCCCAGAACAGTAAACGGATCGACAGCGCTGTCGATCCGTTTACTGTTCTGGGATCGCCAAAAAGCGCTTGGCAAAAAGTAAGCTCCGTAGGACTTGCCTCAGCATACCAATATGGAACTTTCGTACTAAAATTAGAGCCGCTACACATAATCAGAAATCGGCGTATGTTAATTGGCTGTTATTATCTGCACTAGGATTACTATCTCAAAATGCGTTTTCTTTTTGCATTTTATACCAGTTGGCGCGCGCTCTTTTTAATGCGTATTAGCGCAAGACACTGATGCTAAGATGCAACAAAAACTTCATGCTTACAAGGAAAAGAAACGTTGCCTTTGTGATAACGACAGCTTTAAGCTTTCACATTGTAAAAAATTTCCTAACTGAAAGAAAGCGTAATATTTTCCAAAGTGTACTTACTTTTTGTTTGCTTCTCTTCTCAAAAGCCGAAGGGTCATCGTACCACTTTGATGATATTATAAGAACTCTTCCTTAACATCAAATCCGACTGAACGCGGTTATTGTTTTCGTTCTTTTCGTGTGACCCATGACGCGTGGAAGGCCGTTCCACCGATTCAAGGGCAGTTATATTGCAATTGCATCCACTGCGCTTCATGTGATCGAAGAGCGGAGAATAATATTTTGACGTAGATGAAACCTGGTTTGATCAGATAAACATTTTCCTAATATCTTTCGAATAAACATTTGAAACATATCAAACTCAAAAGAAGACAACGTGTTCCTTGATAAATTGTTGTCAAATGACAAATTGTTGTCATTCGTGGTTTCGACGAATAATAGCGCTCCCCGTTTGCTTACTATAGCACTGGTAGTCTAAGCTTCGTTTTCGGCTTTACCTCGTCCTCGAACTGGGGTAAGTTGTACCGTGGCAGTAATATGTACATAAACAAGCAGGAGAGTGTGCTTGTATTCCATGCAGCGCCGTGGAGTAAGTCAGAGCCAGTAAACTTCCCACTGACTTTCCGCATCCGGAAGTGGGCAGTATACCGCGCACGTGCTCCGTCATAACGACAGCACGTGCTCCCCGCTTTTCCATAGCATAAGGCCCACTCGCCCCATGCCAGTTCGGAATCACACTGATTAGACACATCAAACGCGGACGCGGGCAACGCAATGGCCGGTCGTGAAAAGAAGGACTTTCATTCTGCTCCCTGCTCGCAATCCACGGGGGCGAGTGCTGCATCTAGGCACGGCTCGCATAGAGACAGCACCCCGCTTGCTGCCGTGCTTCCCCGCCATTCGTGGTTGCTTACACAGAAGGAGCTTGTTTTATGTGCGCTTAGCTTATTGCTGCGTCTGTGACGACGCTGCAAATTCATCAAAATAAAGGAACGAATTCGTAAATCATCTGTCAGGAAAAAGCATAAATCAACGTTAGCCAACCCGAAAGGGTTTCATAACACTCACCAACAAAGAAAGTTCCTGCGTCTTGCTGAAACCGCCCAACGGTGAGGAAAGCGCGGGACTGCATTGCCTGATCGGACAGCGACTTTAGATTGCGGTGTAAAAAGTGCAAGTTCTCCTAAGAGCGCGGGCAGCGCGCCTAGCAAATGTTCGGTTACGCCAAGCCCCGCCGCAAGAGGCGGCACAGCTTTTGGTGGCCAGTCGCGGCGCCGTTTTTGCTAGGGCTTCAATGGGGGCGTTCTCCTTGCGCACGCCATTCTGGTGCTTATTCAAAAGTTGCACGCATAAACCATTTTTATCAGAAATAGAAGCATCTTGCACGTCTGTCGTTGCCTATATTTAGTGTGTAGCGGCATCTGCTGTGCTCTCAGAAAGTTCTTTTTTGGCTCGCCATGTCATATCGGTCTTTTTCGTGCTGGTGCAGACAGCACTTTGTATTCGTCTTAACATTTTGAGTTGTACTTTCAGGCAAACAGCAGTATTTTTAAATGATGGTTTGATGCTTTCGAAGCTGTTTTATATTGCGGTGGCTTCTTACTGTCAGTATTCTGTAATTTTTAACGCCAGCGAGTGTGTACGTTAATAATGAATGACGTCAAAGGAACGAGAGATAAATTTTGAAAAAGTGAATTAAGAACTCCTAAGTCTATTACGACTTTCACCAGACAGACCAGGGGCACCTTGGGGGTTGTCTCGAGAACTTGTAAGCACGTTGTTTGCTGTCATGTGTAACAGATATCTAAAAGGAGGAGCAGCGATCGTGGCGGCCTCGTTTGAGTTATGCTGCTTCCGAGGTAAGTTCTTTTAATTGGTTCGTTGTCGCACGCTGCTTTAAAGGGCAACTTGAGAATTTAATAAATAACGTCGCAACTGCACGTCTTCTGCAACACGTACTCGTCGGATTATGCTTGCTGGGACAACGTTCTCCGTCGTGCTCAGTATTCCTCGTCTTGGTAAGAAAATGAGAACGGAAGTGCTTTTCGCAAACACAGTCCGCTGGTTGACATATTCTATTTTTATGTTTATTTACAGAATTCCTGCATCGCCGTGGTGACATTACTGCGGAGGGGGGTATATACAAAGTCAACATGGTTTGGACAAGTGAACTGCGGCAGTACATGATCAATGCAAACTATAAATGCAATATTAAATGGTACAGCCACTACAAAGTAAAATTACGCATGCATGGAATATACCATCATAGGTTACAATGAGGGCAAAAAGACAGAGTTGATTCCATTCCCTATATATATATATAAAGAAGCGGTTGGTTGAAATAAGGGTTCTAAAGGGTTCTATATATATATATATATATATATATATATATATATATATATATATATAGTAGTAACTAGATTTTTCAATGAACCAAGCGTATTTAGATAAATGAGAAGCACGACTTCGCGGTTATCTTAGGTAGGTTAGGTTATATAAAGAATCTTTTGGCAGAAGTAAGAGTTCTAAAGGATTATTTTTTAATTTTGTTCGTATGCTGACAATGCATCGAACGACATGTTGGCGCCCAAAGATATACCGTTTTATTAATCCGTGTTTATTATAACAAATTATGGGCAAAAATCGTAATCTAACTTTCTGTGTTCTAGTTTGCAGCGTTCCTCTTTGTAGCGTTGCCTTTATTTCTGAGATACTGACGAAACGATCGTAATTATTGCTGACACATCGGCCTGCCTGGTTTTGAACCTTTTCTATTTTGTCTGCGAGATGCTTCTGAGTGTGTGTGTCTATTTCTAAGCTGTGTGTGTGTTTGTGTCCATGTCTGTGTGTTTTATTTGCAGCAAAGAAATACAAATGAAAACATGAAGGAGCCAAAAGTTCGTGCAGTACGTTTAAAAAGTTATTTCACAAACTTTTAGGTAAATCAATGTGGCCCCCTTCAAAATACTCTCCTTGGTATTACCACCATTGAAAATCTTCTCTTCCGCGCTTGAGAAGCGATGATGTTTCCTTTTGAGTTGCAGTCACATCCCGGAAATGCCGATCTCGGAGTACCAGTTTGCATGAGGTGAGCAAAATAAATCAGAGGAGGCTAAACGCAGTGAGTAGGGAGTCATTCAGCGCAATGAAGGAATTATGTGCCAAAATCACGTACACTATAACTGTTGAGTGCTCAGGAGCACTATCGCGGTGCAGAATTCACAAGCGCCCCTCTTTCGACAAATTAGGTCGCACTCGGCGTACACAATCTTTCACATTCTATCACAAAATATGCATTGACAGTTTTACTTTCGAGTATAAATTCGTAGTGCACAATTCCATCAGAGGCACCAGCACGATCCACGCGTGTGCATTTTGCATTGTTCTTACACGATTTTTTTTTTGGGGGGGGGGGGGGGGGGAGGGGGGGCTTTGCCTTATCTTAGTGTTTGCACGTTTTGCTCTGCAATTCCAGCAATTCCATCAAAATTTCGTCAACTATGAATACCCTTTGCAAGATTTCGGCGTTGTCGTGTGAAGTTTTTCGGTCAATTCACCATTATTTTTGTCAAAACTCGTGCCCAGGGGTTAGTTTTGGCACCACCTTGGCGGAAACCTTTTCCAACTTTAAATTTTTTGTAAAAATCCGTTGAACGAACGACTTTCCCAAACCATGCGCTTCTGCTGTTATACTAACAGTCATTCGGTGGTCACTGAGCACAAAAGAACGCACACGATATAGATGTTTTAATCTTGGCATGTAGTGGAGGAGCGCTCGATGGCAGCGGAAACTCGCTGTCAAAACGCTGCGGTCAGGAAGCACGGCAGCAGCAGCGAACAAATTGACCTTCGTGCTGTCTCTCGCTTCAACGCCAACTAAATTTCGAAAGCACAGGGGATACGAAGCTACCGGCACTGGACGTACTTTGTCCGCATCACACATCGCCTTGAAGATAAGGCCCGCGCGGGCGCGCTCTTTGTGCACGTTGGAGACCACTGTCAACATACGGTGCCCGCGCGGCCACGCCGTAAGCACCAACTGCCGCCGGAATTGAATGGACCTCCCCCCCCCCCTTCCCTGCCCCCATCCCTCCCGCGCCTCCGCCCCGTGCCTCGCGCAAGACAGAAGACGGCGCGCTTATGCCCCGCATTTCGCCATCGTGCGCGCGAGATTGAGCTGCGATCGTCGGCTGACCCTCGCAAGCTTTCACTCGCTCATACAGCGTACGGCTCGCGGCGACGATGTTATCGTGTTTGGACTTTATACGAAACATCACGGCGACGGTAGAAATCTTGTAGAGTCCATATAATTGCTATCGCCATAAAATTTGGCATAGGCGGATACAGGCACGATACAGACGCTCGTCTGGTGGACCTCCCTGCCTTGCTTCATTTGAAATAATGGAACGCCACTTGGTATAGACTCCTTGTCATTACACCCGCCGCGGTAGCTTTGTGACTATGACGTTGTGCTGCTGAGCTCGAGCTCACAGGTTCAATCCCGGTCGCGGCAGCCATATTTTAATGGGGACGAAATGCAAACACGCCTGCGTACCGTGAATGAGTGCACGTTGAAGAACCCCAGGTGGTCAGAGTTATTCTGGAGTCCTCAACCGTGGAGTGCCTTACAATAATATCGTGGTTTTGGGCCCGTAAGAGCTCATAATTCATTTAGTTCATTTATAAATATAAATACCTAGGCGTTCATTTCACGAGTAACCTCTGCTGGTCCACCCACATACAGAAAGTAACAGACAAAGCATCGCGCACATTAGGATATCTAAAACGTAATCTCCATGGAACTCCTGCCACTACCCGAAAGCTCGCCTATCAAACATTTGTTCGTCCGCAACTCGAGTACGCATCACCCATTTGGTCACCTCATCAGGCTTATTTAATTAATTCCCTCGAATTGCTTCAAAATCGCGCTGCACGTTTAATTTCCAGGAACTACAACCATCACTCAAGCGTAACAAGCATTAAATCATCGCTCTCCCTTTCTACATTGCAATCAAGGAGAATAATCGCCCTAACCTGTCTATTCCACAAGATAGTCTATAGCGTCAATCATTCAACGCTGCCTCTTGCACAACCTTACCGCACCTCACGTCGTTTAAACAACCCTCTAAGCTTCCAACGCATTTCTGGTAGAACCGCTCCATTTAATTCATCGGCTTTGCCGCAGGCTATCATTCACTGGAATGGTCTTCCTGAGCACATCGTGAAGATCCGTGATCCAACTAGATTTAGGGCCGAAGTAACGGCAATTTTTTCTAAATAATAATGCGTTATTAACTATTGTATAATGTTGTGTTTACTTTCCAGTGATGGGTACTGACAGTCAATAAACATTGTTTTTCATGCTCATGTTACTTATGCTCCTGACATTACCCCTATCTATCTAATCTCCCCCCCTCACATAATGCTCCGATGCTGGAGCCTGTGAGGCAACGTGAATAATAATAATAATAATAATAATAATAATAATAATAATAATAATAATAATAATAATAATAATAATAATAATAATAATAATAATAATAATAATAATAATAATAATAATAATAATAATGTTTTGTCAGATCAGCTTCCAGTTATACATTTTCGGACTTTGACATTGTTGTAGTTGGAATTCGCGAAATTTATAAAATGTGCTTAAGCAAACATGGATTTCAAAACATAAAAGGCAGACTTTACTACTCTAATCTACCGAAAAAGCTCATCTCTATGGGTTCCTTTGAAGCACTCCGGTCAGGTTTTTTAAGAAAACATCTTCTGTCATGTCGCGATCAGTGACTAAATCGAGCCGACACCAACACAGAAAAGTCCCTAAATCTTGAGAACAAAATACGTTATTAATTTACTGCGTCCTTGTCATAACGTAAGGTCCTTCCGGCGTGTTCTTGTTTTGTGAGCTCCATGTGGCGACACATGTTGCTGTTACTGTGCGCTCTAAGCTAATCGCTTATTCCATCTTTTAAATGCGTAAGCATTTCTATGCTTACCCAACGAGAAAACTGTCCGTCAGTCAGTCCGTCCGTCCGTCCGACCCGTAAGACGATCGCTTTCAAGATAGAGCCCGCAGCTGCGAGCGACCGTGCTGCCTGTCGCTTCAACGCGAACGAAGCGGCAAAAACACAGCTGAGCTATCAGCAGTCGGCGCTCTCTGTCCGGAATGCAGATCTCTTTTAAGATACGGTCCGCATGGTGTGCCAGAGTACTACGTGTGATCTGTCTGTGCCGCCACCGGAGTGCTTTGGTCACGGTATGTAATGGTTTGACACGGATGGACAAAGACCGATAACTGCTTATGATCGGAACGTCATCAGCGCACGCAGAACTTTTTTTGCTTGCGTTCAATGCACCTTGCGCCGCCGTCTGCACCAGTTCGTGTCGCCGCAGCGTTGTCGTCGTTTGTACTGACCGGATCAAGTGTCTTAACACTGATAATGACACCGGGCTGCGTGGAGATGAGCAAGCGCCACAAGGCTTACGCATACTTTTAGACAACTCCCAGAGTAGTTTCTGCGTTAATTTCTTATTCCTCTAGCAATCATATAGACACTCCAAGCGCATTTATTCTGTGGTCGTGTACGTCGCTGTGAGGTGCCATATAAAGACAAACACGGTAACATCATCGCCGCGCGCCGTACGCTGTAAGTGCGAGTGTAAGCTGGCTAGGGTCAGCCGCCGATTGTGGCTTCGCCCTCGCGCGCGAGGGAGAAAGGTAGGAGGCACGGCGAGGGGGGGGGGGTTACATTGTCGGCCGCCGAGTAACCCCCCCCCCCCCCCCCCCCGATCTTCAAAGCTATCAGCGATGTGGACAAGGTGCAACTAGGGCCGGTAGCTTCGTATGCGCTTTGCTTTCGAGGCTTAGTTCGTGTTGAAGCGAGAAACTTCCCGAAGGTCAATTCGCTCGCTGCTATGGCTGCGCCTCCTCTCTCGAGCGTGTTGACAGCGAGTTTCCGCGGTCATCGAGCGAGATGTGTTCATGTTTACCGGTGGACGCGTTACACCATGCTTATTGATTTAGTTAGTAAGTGAAAGTTTACAAGTTTATACAGCCGATAAAACCACTATCCTTAGTTTGTATAGTTGTCGACTAATTTACTGTCGCAATCGATGTTTATAGCTTTCGGGCGAAACTGCGACATTTTTTTCTGAACAGAAGCAAAAAAGTGACCGTGTGGCTCCGACTTGTATGTTGCCGTTAGAACGTTCCATGGGCCCAGTTTTTCATTTTGTAGAAGCATGCGAGAGCTATCACGCAAATAATGGCAAGATTATTCGCTCCTTGTATTACTTTAAACGACAAGTCCACTTGTCCACAAAGTCGAGTCCTGCGGATAGCTGGAAGGATTGTAAGCATTATAACAAATACTTGCTGATAAAACTTTTAAGCAGAATATTTAAACAAAGACCCCTAACTGCCATCATTAGAGAGCAAAGCTTCACCTGATTGTGTTTTGGTAGACCAAAAAGCATGGCACATGCGGTGTAGCAACAATCTTGATGTTTTCAGAAGGCACAGGGAGTACGTGCTGCGTTTTATATGCATGTTACTTACGGAAATTTTAATAAAACAATATTGTGGAACGATTCAGCTGTAGTTTCCGAGAGTAAAATCCAGAAAAACGTTTTGATTTCTTTCCCAACTGAATATGTTTCTCACTTAAACGCGCAGTACAAAATTTACAAGTGAGCTGTGCACGTAGAAATTTCTGCTACACCTCATACTGCTTTTTTCTTGTCTCTTTTGCACTAGGATTACGCTACTTGGAGCTAACATAATTCACAATGCTTCTCGGCACACACACATACACAAAATAAATAAAAGAATAATAAAAAAGTACATTTAATTCAAGTAGTCATTTATTGAAGTGCCTTTTATCTAAAACTTCAAACCGCTTTTATTTGAAATCGATAATTGGGTGACACTTCGTCCTGTCCGGAAATAATGTAATATTAAGCAAAAGAAAATTAGAACGGCGACCAAGTTACTGCGGTCAAGTGCGTTAGGTTAGCCTTGTTCACCAATCTCTTTTAGAGTTTATTTATTTATTTTATTTATTTATACATACTGCAGCCCTGTTCGGCTATAGCAAGAGTGGGCAAAAAGTAAACACCTGTCCCTCACATCCCTCACGTTAAGTAGCAAATACAAACCACACAGAGTACAAGAATAATAATAATAATAAAAAAAGAGATATGCAAAGCCAGAAAACCACTTTCGGTCTGAACGCCATAGGGATAGCATGTCTAATTACACAATTATGCTACGGCTTTCAGGAATTCTGACAATGACTGAATCATACCAGGTAATGAATTCCAGTGATAAATAGTGCGTAGAAGAAAACTGTATTTGAATATGTCAGTGCGCGAGTAGAAATTAAGGTGTGAGGTTTAAAGCATGGGTGACTTCGAGTAAAGGATGGGTTGGCAATAGTTAGGCGACTGTTATTGGAGAAGTAGCATAATGAATAAAAAAACAATATAGTAACTTTAATGACTCATTATTTCACCGCATTGAAAGTTATCGAAGGTTAGACGCGGTAATAGCTGATGAAGGTGAGAAATCGCAGTCACACCGACGGTAAATGAAGCGTATGGCTTTTCTTTGCATAGGCTCGATCGCATCAATTTCACATTGTTTATGTGGATTCCTGACTGCAGAATCATATTCATTAGACTCTAGATTACGTGGTGAATCGTTATTATAAAGTAAAAGTAATAGCCGACCGAGCACAGACCCCTGTGGCACTACTGACGTTACTTTACCTGTATCTGAGTTACCAGAGTGTAAGCAGACGAACTGTGTACGAAAGGAAAGAAAACTTGAAATCCATGAAACCAAAAGTGGGTTCTTTAATATTATATTAATTTTATGGGGCAGTTTATAGTGAAGTACGCTGTCAAATGCTTTGCAAAAATAAGTGGATATTGCATCAATTTGGTATCCTAAATCTTTATTAAGAAATGTCGTGGGTGAACTCGGTTAATTGAGTTACTTGTGCTGCAACCGCGGAAAAGCCATATTGAAAACAGGTTAGAAGATTATTGTTTTCAACAAATTCCATAATATGTTTATGAATGATGTGTTCTAGCATCTTGTGTGAATGTGCTGTTAATGATATGGGTCTGTAATTAGTTAAAAGTTGCTTGTCACCTGATTTGTATAGATGAATAACTTTAGCTACCTTCCATGATGACGGGACTTTAGCCCTGCTCAATGATGTCGGGAAGATGGGAAGTCCACAAGGAATAACGTATCAAAAATGAATTAGAGATTCCGTCGGGGCCAGCACATTTCTTGGTTGCCCAGATTCAAGATGAGGTTCAGAACTCCCTCTAAAGCAATGCCAATGTTATTAATTGTATGTGTTTTATCATGAATGAAGGACAGAACGACTGAGTTATCTCTAGCGAAGACAGATTGAAAGTACGTATTGAAAGCGTTCGGAATAATACAGAGGTGAATAATGGTGCTATTATTGATTATAAGTGATATAGCACGTATTGAGCAACATAACGCTGTATCAGGAGTTTTTCATGTTGCTCTACAATTTTCTCACTGACACTTTTCATCTAATACTAATATTTGAGACGTTGATTAATTAAGTACCACTATGGCGTGCCTCATAATCAGAACTGGTTTTGGCACGTAAAACCCCAGAAAGAAATTAAGTCAACACTTAGCCGGTGCTTTCTTTCCATTCCTTAATACCGGTTTTGCTTGCTTGTTACGAAACAGCTCAATAATTTAGAAATCTAGGGAGCACGCTCTCATCATACTAAGATATTCACCCTGTACGATTCTTCTGACAGCATCAGCAGCAGGCCTTGTACACAACACTCTACGTGGACATTTTCTAACGTAGCTATAAAGATAAGCTCCGTTCTCGCTGCCTCCGCAGAAGGAATGCAGCTGGCATAAGCTAATGAATACGCCTTACTCGCAAAGCTCATCGCATGCAAGGAGAGTATTTGATTCGCCCGTGTCTTTGCTTTCGTAACAATGAATACGCCAACTTGCAGCTCACAGGTTTCAATAAATCACAGGCCGCCGCTTAACTAAAGAACCGCATAGTTAAATTTGGCCTCATGAATTGCGATCAGGTGACGCCAGCTCCACCTTATACAGTGGTACGTTACGCTAAGATGGGGAAGGGCGGGGGAACAATATGAGGTATGTTGAAAGCGAGACGCATCACTGATGCGTGCGGGGTTCTGATGCTTTTTGCCAGAATGTCTTCTAAATATTGGACATCTTGAATTTTTGCTGTGAGGTCTTATTAATGACTCGTGAAGTAAGCTCGCACGTTCTGCTCTCCGGTGCCACTCTCTACTGAATAGGGATGGGTTCTCAAAGAGAGCGAGATAAAGGGAAGAGAATCCCTCATCTGCCAGTTAAAAAAAATTGCAGGTGTTCAACTACGTGATCAAAATCGGAAGTTTCTATGTTCTTCTCTAACGAACGCGCGTTGCTCGCTCCCGTGCTCCCGAGCTCTAGTCTTCTCCTCTGAATATAAGTCCTGCCCCAACCGAGCCTTCTCTCGCGTTCCAAGCATTGAATCGCATTCTTCCTGCCTCTGCTGCAAAGGACAAAGAGATGCGGTGTTTTCTTTCCTGCCATCATTCTGTCTCTTAATGGCTGACTATCAACGTGAAGCCCCGTAGTTTTCTATTGCAACGCTGCCATAAGCGTTTGAATTCAGAAATACTGCTTATTGCTCCTCTTCTTGCAAATAATAATAAAAAAAAACATGCAAACAACCTTATGCATTAGGTTCTCTTGCTTCTTTCTCCGCTTTTGTTTCTTTCAGTTATATATGCATTCCCATAATCACTAGGGGAACCTCCTCGTTCACATTTTCTTTTTATTATTTTCTACTCTGGCGGAATGTATATTTATTAGTTTGGTGTCACTGAGCTTTCACTCAGAAACTTCGCTCCGGTTCTCATCTGGTTTTGGTTATTTCGCGCTTCGCGGTGTAGAAGGACCCATAGGGAGAGGCAAATGTTACGAGCCTGCTCAAGAACCTGTGAAATGTATTCGTTATTGCATGTAGTGTCTGTGACAGACTGCGGTACATGACACTTGTGCGCCCTTTGGCCGTAGCATTGACGCCGCCGCTGGACGGTGCGTTCCCAAAGGGACGCTACATCATCGTGGCCTGCATCAAAATGCCAGGTATCAAAGACTACAGACCCGGCGCCGAGTCTGTCTCAAGGAAACGCTACTACATTCCGTAGTATTAAGGAACCAAACCACCATCACCAATATAGAAAATATGTCTGACTGTTTATTGCTCTTGTCCTGACGCTGATATAAATATGAGCACAACTGAGCTGAAAGCAACACGAGAGCTATGGGAGACGCCACAATGAAGTGTTGACTGACAACTTAGGGTTATTCAGTGTGTACCTAACTCAAAGTAACCGGGTGTTCCTTGCATACATTACAAGTAGAAATGACATCGCCGCGTTTGAAATTGATCGCAGCGTCAGAGTTCACTCTGGTAATTTTTGTATGAAACTTTGTGCCAGCTGCCAAGGCAGTGCCGCCAGCCGCGGGGCGGAGGATTGCTCGGCGATAGGCGCAGGTGGCGACGAAGGTTTCCTCTTGCGGAAGCTCAGCGCGAGAGCTAGGGTTGGCGCTAAATGCGGCATTACGACCCGTTCACTGTTATATCAAGGTACGTTGTCTAGTGCAAGAAAATACTTCCCTCTAAAATTCTATGCGAGCAGATAGGTCCCGCATCAGGACGGGTCAGGTTGCCGCGAACGTGTGTCATCAACATAACGTAATCTCAGCATGCCGAGATATAGGATTTCGTTTTCACATATGGGACACTACCGTAAGAACGCAAAAATTAAAATGGATTGCCATTATAGGAATGTAGCAAACAAAACGCAAATGCAAATAAAAAAGATGTCAGTTTCGCCCTAAGGGCGAAGCAATGAATGCGATAGCAACACAGCAATGTCATACGAAGTAAGGTGAGCGGCTTTGGTAGCAACATGAATTGTATTAAACATGAGCTGAATAAGTAAGCAGGTGTGCTGCGGCGTAAGTAGATCGACATGAAGAGAGACTCGATGACCACGAGAAGGCACGTCTGAAACGGTGGTGTTGATGAGAAGCGCTTCCCGTGGGCAGCGCGTACGAAGGGACACACCTGTAGTGCTGCACTGCCGATCCGGGCAGCATTGCATGTGTAGCGTGCGTTGGAAAATGTGGCCCGACTATTACTAACTGAATGAACAAGCGTGGTGTGAGCGTGTACAAACAAACATGAATAGATCACACTGAACGACTGCAGACAACGACTGTCAAAACGCTGGCAGCGAGCGCATACGCCGCAGCAACGGGCGAAGGTACAGTCAACCACAAAAGTTTGCGGACCACGCGAGCGCGTGGCCAAGAGCCTCTTCGCGACACTTCCGCTACGTCACCAGCGATCGACAGCAGCGCTACGCTGAAGACGCATCCCTCCTTAAATCTATGGCCTGTCTATTTTCGCACTGTGCGCAAATATTTTCTACCTATCTCTTTCAACGTGACGCGCTCTTTGTTAGCCAGGGCTACTTGCTTATATTTTGAGAACAGAATATCTGTACAAGTAATCAGACAGCGTATTCTTCGGCTGTTATCAGTTCTATTTTCGCCTAGCCACGCTGTTTTTTTTTCGTGAGTGCGTGAGTGAGCGGTGAGGCAGCCATGGGACACAGATGCTTAGTCAGTAGGCAGAATTTTTCCGTTCCTCCCCCATCGCTAAGTGACAGTAGCGGCCGGGATTTGATCGCCTGCGCCCAGGTTTTGCTGCGCAAAGCCCGAACCACCGCGCTGCTATAGTGGTTACATTTAGAAAAATAAGAAATAATCGGGTGCGATGACTCTTTTTATAACCCTTTGCGACACGGCGTCCTCGTTTGGGGACTCGAACTTCGGAGGCGCGTCCCACGCCACGTGTTTCTTCAAATGACCTAAAACTCAGTGTGCACATTCGTGTCCGCTTCCTGATGGGACAACTAGCGGTCAGTTAACTTCATTGTCCTGCGTATTGCTGCAGATGATCACTTTGCTGGAGACACTACCATGTTAGACAATCGTTCGATGTGCCGCGTTCCAAGACCAACGTCAAGAGTATTTTTTTTCTCCGGTCGACACGAATACAACCGAAAAAGCAAGTGTGCATGCGTTTCAGGCCTAATAGTTGATTCTTTTTATGCAAGCATTGAAGCTGACGGATTTCAGAATAATTAGATAATGAGTTATACGCTAATTAATTTTTTTTACTGAAACTCGCACAAAACAGCACATTGCTTCGTCTTCTTT
Source organism: Dermacentor silvarum (assembly GCF_013339745.2). Taxonomy (NCBI): domain Eukaryota; kingdom Metazoa; phylum Arthropoda; class Arachnida; order Ixodida; family Ixodidae; genus Dermacentor; species Dermacentor silvarum. The sequence continues at coordinate 9,419,812 of NC_051161.1, forward strand.
CTTGGAATGTAATAGTGAGCGTCTTGAAATGATGCCATGCGCATTTGACGCATTTGCAGACAGTGCATCATAATTCGTGTCTGAAGGGGATGAATTTATTCACAAGACATTTACAGAAGTGTCATGAAACATAGGTCTCTCAATGATCTAGTAGGAAGTGAAATATCCGCCGTTTTCTAGCACCTTATTGATGCGTGTGGGCATCGACTCGTACAAAGATTCAGTAATCTCCGGTCGACCGCGCAGGCTTTCCCATTCTTGTGCGATCGCTTGCCACAGCGTATCGGCCGTGCGGCCGCGGTTGGCTCGTGTGGACAGCCATTTCTTCAACATGCCCCAGACATTTTCTATGGGATTCAAGTCGGCGCCACATGGAGGCCACTCAAGCTGGCAAACAGCATGTTCTTCTAGCAATGACTGGACGATACGTGCTTTATGGATCGGGCTGCGGTCGTGTTGAAAAAAATAGCAGCCGTCGCTGAAGGGACCGTCCAGCGCATACGGAACGAGGTGTCTAGTGATGACGTCGCAGTACCGTGACGCAGTGAAGGGCCCTTCCAGACGCACAAGGGGACCAAGGCCATCTTTGCTGATTGCTCCCCACACGCTCACGGAACACCGTCCACTGGATAGAACACTCTGTGTGTAATTAGGCAGATGTCTGCAAGAAATAGCATACAATTGGGTTCCAGCGGCGCGTCTAAAAATGTTGTGATTCCTCTTGCGTATGAACTTTATAATGCTGTTATAGAGTTGCAATAGAAAACGTGCAAACATCATTAGATAGTACTGAAAGACCCACTGGCAGCTTTTAATTAGCTTCAGAGTAAGTAGTACTATGAAACAATCGTTAATGTTTTCAACATAATACCACTACAGAAAAATCTCGTAATGTCCAAAAGCTCATTTTACGTGAAACATGTTGTGATGCAGAATTAGCTTCGTGAATTAACTGCCAATACACTGTAAACACACCTGCAGTTTAGTGGACGCCAAACCCGCTTCCGTTGGTCCCAGCGCGTGGAAAAAGTTGACTCGTCGCTAAAGATGACATCGCCCCATTTCTCTGTTGTCCAATCTTTCATTGCTGTAGCGAACATGAGTCGTTCTTGTAGCTGGCTGTCTGAGAGGCAGGGCTTCTGTGCTGCTACGAAAGACTGCAGGCCAAGCTCACTCAGCCTTCTTCTTACAGTCTCAGACGATACCGTGAGCGAGAGCGCTTCTCGGATATCCTCTGCACTTTGAAAAGGATCAGCCACGATGGCGGCCGTAATCAGGCGGTCCTCTTCCTCAGTCGTGGCCCTTGGACGCCCACTGCGCTCCATATCTGTGAATCTGTCATCGTCGCGGAAAGCTTGAATACTCCTATTCACGGCAGTCCGGCTCCTGTTGGTCCGGCGGCAGATTTCGCGCTGAGGTATTCCCTTTATAAATAAACGCACAATGTGCCTTCTTTCGTCAAGTGGAACACGCAGCGGCATCTTTCCAAATAGGCAATCACCACGTGGCCTGAAGCAAGTCTACTACGTTTTCAGCGACTGATGCGAAGATGCGCCTATGTGTGAAAGAAAATTTTCTATGCATCCGCTTTTTCTTTATTTTTGATGACAGTGAAACACCTCCCTACCCTTTCTCTCAAGACGCAGAAGCAGCAACACTCATTGGACCAAGATGCTGCCAACCAAAGTGCGCCAGTAAACGTCGCGTAAAAAAATCGTCGCAGCGCTTCGTGAAACTTATCTACCCACTGGCACACCAGTCGACAAAGGTTGCAGTGATTACTCCGATACTGCTATCAAGCCAGATATGTGGCGGTCTTATCGCAGACAGCGCTCTGCGTCAACACAACGAACTAACAATGTCATGCACGGGAATAAAAAATTAACAGGCAGGCGAGTACCAAGAGGGCTCATATCCGGGAGAGCGCCCCTGTCGCCGCTAGGTGGCGTACCGCTAGGTGGCGCGGATAGGCAGTCTGGCACGCGCTCGCGTGGTCCGCAAACTTTTGTGGTTGACTGTACGTGCGGTCTATCGCTTCAACGGAAACTGAGCGGCGAGTGCACGGCGCATAAAGGTCAGAGCCGTGTGGAGATAAAGAGACGGTGCGGGCGAGCGACGAGCGCGGTTGTTGGCAGAGTAGAAGTGCACCACCAAAAATGAGTCATTGCCATTTTTGTTAAGTCATGGTCATGACTATGGCTTCTACCACTATCCTTTAGTGTTTCCTTCACTTAGTACCCACGTCGGAACCCACTTTAGTGATTTTTGAGTGTTAATCTTTTTTTCGCTGAGTTACTGTCATGTTTGTTCAGTCATGGTTATGACTATGACTTCTACCAGAATCCTGTAGTGTTTCCGGGCATGTCCTTGGTTAACATTCCTACCTTTCCCTTCTCGTTTCTCTCTCTCTCTCTTTAGTGTTTCCTTCACTTAGTACCCACGTCTGAACCATTTCAGTGGTTTTTGAGTGTTAACCTTTTATTGCGATAGCAATTATATGGACACTTCAACCGGATTTCTGCCGTCGTCGTCGCCGTCGCCGTCGCCGTGAGGTTCCCTATAGATAAAATCTTCGCCGCGCGCCGTATGCCCGAGCGGAAGCGTGCGGGGACGCGCGCTATCACGGAGAGCGAACGCACTCATCTTTTAGAAAACATGCAGATACAAAGAATTCCCAGAATCAAACTTTTTGAACAATTACTGGGAACTTTGTTTTTGTATGCCTCCGTTCTTTGTGGTCTGCCTACTTTTAATCTCCCACGCGCAAGCAAGGAAGCGGGAAGCCAGCGCCGGAGGGAGCGGGGGGGGGGGGGGAGGGGGGGCGCACTTCTACTCTGCCAACAACCGCGCTCGTCGCTCGCTCGCACCGTCGCTTATCTCCACACGGCTCTGACCTTTATGCGCCATGCATTCGCCGCTCAGTTTCCGTTGAAGCGATAGACCGCACGTACCTTCGCCCGTTGCTGCGGCGTATGCGCTTGCTGCCAGCGTTTTGACAGTCGTTGTCTGCAGTCATTCAGTGTGATCTATTCATGTTTGTTTGTGCGCGCTCACACCACGCTTGTTCAATCAGTTAGTAATAGTCGGGCCACATTTTCCAACGCACGCTACACATGCAATGCTGCCCGGATCGGCAGTGCAGCACTACAGGTGTGTCCCTTCGCACGCGCTGCCCACGGGAAGCGCTTCTCATCAACACCACCGTTTCACACGCGCCTTCTCGTGGTCATCGAGTCTCTCTTCATGTCGGTCTACTTACGCCGCAGCATACCTGCTTACTTAATCAGCTCATGTTTACTACAATTCATATTGCTACCAAAGCCGCTCACCTTACTTCGTATGACATTGCTGTGTTGCTATCGCATTCATTGCTTCGCCCTTAGGGCGAAACTGTGACATTTTTATTTTCGATAAGTTATTGTCATTTATGCTGAGTCGTGCTCATGATTATGATTTCCACCATCATCATTTAGTGTTTCCTTCACTTAGTACCCACGTCCAAACCCATTTCAGTGGTTTTCGAGTGTTAATCTTTTTCGCTGGGTCATTGTCATGACCTACATGACAAGCATGTCATGACATGCGTGTCATGACATTATGTAATGATAGGTCATGACATAAATGTCATGACCTATCACTTTTGTTCATCCTACACTTCTTTCATACTATGCCAATTTCGGACACCTACCAAGTTAACAAAACGACCATGAGAGCACCAAGACGTAGGCGGCTGTTTCATGACCTACATGACACGCATGTGATGACACTCATGTCATGACATATCATTTATGTTCGTCATATACTCTTGTCATAGTATGTCAATTTTGGTACATATCAAGTTAACGAGACAACCATGAGAGCACAAAGACGTAAGCGGCTAGATAGATATAGAAAGATACTGTCAAGTAGCAAATTTTCGCCAAGAAATGCTTCGCATTTAGAACTATCAGATCGTTCCAGACACGGTTGAGCCTTCACGCGTACCATATTATCCGGTAGCAGCTTTTGGTGTCCGTTTGTCGTGCGCCGTGTAATTTAATTTGATGTCAGCTCCAGCATGGTCTTGCTGCATGTATATCGACGCCTACGCGACCATGTCCTTTTTGTTGTCATGGAAGCCAATCGTTGTTTACGTTGCCTGTCAGTGACAAAGCGCTATTCTCCCTATGACTTTTCTTTCGTTCTCTTGCGCTCGCTTCCCTTCACCGAGTAGAGGGTTCTGGTTTTCGTCCACTGGAGATGCATCTGACATGCTTCGATGGCAGAGACTCGGCCTTTCGTGTGCCTTTGTAATGTCGTTTGTTGATGTGAATGACCTTGTTTACAACAATCGGCAGCCGCGTGGCCATTCGACGCGCAAGCCAATTGACAACGCGCAGCAGGCAAAACGATCTCCTGATGTTTTGTCACGGTAATAATTTAATGCCACGCTTTCTGCTCTTCATGCATTCAATGCCCTATCTCCATTTTTGTCACACAAAAAAGGGCAGGTTGTTCTTGAATTTTGTCAAGTTCCCAAGTACTTAATAGGAACCCAAACTGTTCCCTATCAATTTAAACATTATTAGTAATTTTTCATTATTTCATGTCATTTCTCTCATCAATCAAAGCACCAAGTCTTCTGCATTAACGAAAGCACAGTATGAAGCTTGCGACTCCAATAACAAGTTTTGTCTTTGTAAGTTATAACACACGAAGAAGCCGTTGACTTCTCTTTGCCCTTTTCAAAGATGTCGTCTACATTTATGTACTTTCTCTGCTTTATTTTATTTTCTTGCGCGACACCAAAAGGCAACGCACCGACTATTTTACACTTTGTTAGCTATTGTCCGAGTCTCGCGCTCCTGTATATTTCTACTCAATGCTCCATTTCAAACTAGCACCAGCAATAGAAAGATGGTTAAATGGAAAAATTATTAATAAATCAACGTGCCTCCGCTGCTACTAGCAACCTCCGAATCCTGCAGGAAATACCGCGGAAGGAGGTACGATTCCCGATTTTCCCCGGGCATTCCCTAGCGGCTCTCGCTTTCCACAAGTTTGTTCCCTCGTAGGGAAAGAGATTGATTCCATGCACCACGGAAAGCGGTTTCTCAAGGAAGCCTTCAGTCACTCGCACAGTTCGCTTGTGCGATCTGACTGCGCGTGCGGTCGTCGCGACGCTCGTGCGGGATCCGCTCACTCAACACATTGCACACCCTTAATGCGCGATCAGGATTCCATTCCGCACCGATTCTCGACAATGAGATTGCATGGCACCTGGTTTTTCGTTCGACAGCACCATCAGCTCCACGAGTGGAAGCTACTAGTATGTCACGCTATAGCTCAATCGGGAAAAAGGGCGGGAAACTGGCCTGGCATCTTTAGCCGGAGACGCCAGAATCAATTCGTTCCAAGCTTGACGATGTGAGTTTCCCTAAGAATAGGGGCAACTGCAAAAGATTCGGTAGAAGACTGTGTTATTGCCAAATGGATACAAACACAGCTGATAGAGCCAAGGACATAAATCTAAGTAGAAGAACATGGTAGAAGTTCCAGAAACCGTCAGTTGGGTGATCCGTCCTTTCTCTATTACTGCTTCACCTGTCGATACGTGTCCGTGTTGAGTTGATCTTGTGCATAGCAGGTATCGAAATACACTTCTGCGCAAAAAAAAAAACACTGTCAAATAGATCAACGATGTCACATTCAGCAGGGAAAAGGTAATGACGTGTGATATGACAACAGAAGAAATGTGAGCTGCAATTACAAAAACGATGTGAAATAGTCTAGTCAGATTGAAGAAAGATAACTATATCTTCGTTGTGGGAGGTTCAGATTGTGTCCTTATCTCTGCGACAAGATCACGGAAACGTATTATCACAGCTTGTACTCACCGTTATACCTTTCACGATGCGTAAAAGGTATACGTAGCGCTCTTGCTTAAATCATGTGAGTATTGAATTACCGTGCAATAAAAATTATATATTACCTCAACATCATCTTTTTGTAGCTGCACGTTTGCGTTCATCGTGCCATGTTATATCATCAGGCATTTTTCTTTTGTGCACAAATATTTAGGCATCTTAGTCTTCCTTCTGTACTTTTTTGTAGTAGTTCACAGAAATACTTCTCTAGAAAAGCTTGTTGTAAAAAAATACTTTCTTGATTATGCCCTCCACGAGAATGTGGGTGGATAAAATATTGAGAAAGTACGACCCGAGTGAAGCAATGAAAGATTCGATGCATTTAAGTCCTGGACGTTGGGGTCCTTTACGTTTTATTAGAGACTTTTAGTATTGCGGAAAATGCTTGCGTTAGCGTTAGCGTGTTACGCACGCTACATCTTTGCGGAACGCTGTTCGATAGAGTTTTAGTATAGCGTAAGACAACGATGCGCCGCTAAGCGCAAAACCATCTAGCTGCGAGTATATCAAAGCAGCAAACTGAGCAGCTCGACAACCAAACTAGCCGTGTGGATCCACGCCAAGCCTTGAAACGAGCCTGCATGTCAAGCACTCGGGCCGAGGGTGCCACCATGTTTGCAACGCTAAAAACTTAGCGAGCGTTTAGCGTATCCGCTATATTTGAAAAATAGCGGACGCACGCTACCCGCAAAACTGAAATAGCGTTCTGAGCATGCGCAGTCTGACCCCGCTATTTTATTGCGTTTAGCGTGGTGCCATTTCCGCAATACTAAAACTGTCTATTATTTAGTGAGTAAGTTTAAAAAGCACACCGAAACGCGGCAATACCGTTTAATATCAGTGATACCTTGATTTGGTGAAGACAGGCATAGTGCAGCGTATTAAGTGTGGAAACACAAAGGACCCCTGAATCTCGGATGCCTGTGACGTCGGCTTCCTTTCAAACCAGCTCTGCCCAGTGCTTCAAGAAAAATGTGCAGGCTTTTCAATTTAGAAACGAACGCACGCTGATAAAAATATTCGTTCTTTTGTATTGCGTTTTTTGTTACATATTTGACATTCCATGAACAGAGGCTAACTATTGCTGATGTAAAAATATGGAAAGATCATGGCATCGAGCTCACGGCTGCGTCATGCTTTCTTCTTCGACAAGTAGGAGAAATAAAAGGTAGTTTTACGAAAGGTGAGGGTAGGAGCAATAATATTGTGTTTGATTTCAATTTTAGAAAGAAACAATACTTACCACATGTGAGCAGCAATGCGTAGCTCCAACTTAAAACATAATAAATAGCTCAGAGTAGTCGTCATAATGTACTAAAAGATGATCAGAGATCCAACAGCAAGAAATAGTTGGATGTGCTCCCAGTTGGTCGCACAACTGTAGCCCTTGCTGGACCTGAAGTGGACAGTCCGACAACATAAGAGCTCTAATTACATCGCCTTAAATTGTTGGGGTATACGGGCCAAAGCCACGGTCTGATTGTGAGGCATGCCGTAGTGAGATGCTCCAGAATAATTTTGACAACCTGGTGTTCTTAAACGGGCACGCAAAACAATGTACACGGGCGTTTTTGCATTTCGCTCCCATCGAAATGCAGCTGCCGCTGCCAGGATTTGATCCCGCGACCTCGAACTAAGCAGCGCAACGACAAACGACTAAGCAACCACGGCTGGTTTTACATCGCCTTGAAGCACACGCTAAGCCGTGTTTAGCAAGCAGTGAAACAGCGGTGAAACAAAGCTTTCCCACTCCGTAGGAAGCTTATGTTCATAAAAAGTTGTCGCAGTTTCACCTGAAAGGCGAAGCATCAATTGCGATAGCAAATTTGTAGAGAGCTATACGGAGTAATGATAGTAGCTTTATCAGCTGTATAACCTTGGACATGCAGCAGCACCGGCAACACGCAGAACTGTTGTCGACGCCGTCGGCGTTTTGCCCGCGTTCGCACAAAATGCGTACGGCGTTGGTGACTGTTGCCGGAGCCTCTGATATAAATAGGCACTTGATGCCGCAGCTAAACGTCGCCTCCCTTCCCTCCCCTCCCCCCCCTCCCCACCACGGCCTTTCACGCGTTGGAAGAAGGCGCGTTTGTTCTACATATATGGTGATTGTAAAGGAGGAAAGAGATGCCTACTTCGGCAGCCCTTAAGGGAGCACGGCGCAGAACGCGCGTTTTTATTGCGATAGCAATTATATGGACACTGCAAAGCAGATTTCTGCCGTCGGCGTCGCCGTCGCCGTGAGGTTCCGTATGACGTCAATAGAGATGAAATCGTCGCCGCGCGCCGAACGCTGTATGTGCGAGGGAAAGGGCGCGAGGGACGCGCGCTTTCACGGGGAGTGAACGCACGGCGGAGAACTAACGCGTGTTCTTCGCCGTGCTCCCTTAAGGGCTGCAGAAGTAGGCGTCTCTTTCCTCCTTTACAATCACCATATATGTAGAACAAACGCGCCTTCTTCCGACGCGAGAAAGACCATTGGGGGGGGGGGGGGGGAAGGGAGGCGACGTTTAGCTGCGGCACCAAGTGCCTATTTATATCTGAGGCTCCGGCAACAGTCACCAACGCCACACGCATTTTGTGCGAACGCGGGCAAAACGCCGACGGCGTCGACAACAGTTCTGCGTGTTGCCGGTGCTGCTGCATGTCCAAGTTTATACAGCTGATAAAGCTACTATGATTACTCCGTATAGCTCTCTACAAATTTGCTATCGCAATTGATGCTTCGCCTTTCAGGTGAAAGTGCGACTTTTTTCTTCGCCGTGCGTTCACTCCCCGTGAAAGCGCTCGTCCCTCGCGCCCTTTCACTCGCACATACAGCGTTCGGCGCGCGGCGACGATTTCATCTCCACTGACGTCATACGGAACCTCACGGCAACGGCGACGGCGACGGCGACGACGACGGCAGAAATCTGTTTTGGAGTGTCCATATAATTGCTATCGCAATAAAAAGTGCAAGCTTGACTACATAAGGAAAGTCCACGCTAAGAATTGTACTCCATATCGTACTTTCAGGCTGATCCTATCATTAACAAATTGTGCAGAATCAATCGATGACGATTGACAATCTAAGCCACTAGCCGAGAGCTTCAAGAAAGCTATTCTCTTTACTGAAGTAATGATGCGCTTGAAGGCATTTATTTGTTGCAGTGAGAATATTTAGATAAATTTGGTTGTTTCATAGAAAACAGAGCCCATTTGTAGGGCTATGATCGACGACTATTGACCCTCTTCGCGGCGATCCCGTGGGCACTGCCATGTTTGATCAGTGGTGACGCGTTCATTGCTTGCCTCAACTGCCTCCGTTGCCTCCATGTTTACAATGGGTGTGTATGATGCCGGTGGGGCTTAGCAAACCTTTGTTTCGGTATATATCGTATAGACGGTGACTCGGTGGACGACAAGAAAATTTGGCCACAGCTTCAGAGAACATGCGAAAGGGCTTTCGGAGCTGGTTAAGCTGTGCTGAAACGGCGCGAGCAGCGTGTATGGGGCTTGTTCTAAAAGCGGTGCTAAATATGTATTTCACACTATCCAATCTTTCCGCTAATGAATTGAATCAGGATTAGTATGCTTTGCTCTTAGTTCTTTATTTGGCAAATATTTTGAAGAAACGGATTGTCACTTTTCTGACTCAATAAATTTCCTCAGTGCAGTCAATATCTGATTATTTTCTGCCTAATCGCTCGCGTGTGTGCTCAGTTCCTATAAGTTTGTTTTTGATGCGCACAATGCTTGAAACGTAGCTTTTCTGAACATTCTAATACCTTGTTCCGTCCTAAGTAACACAATGCAGAGTCACAATTTGTCATTGAGTCCGTTCAGACAATGCAACACGAGAACGCCTTCGCGGACTTCATGACAGTGCCCACAGAAACAGTTCTGTTTTGTGTGCGTGTGTGATTTTCTTGTTTCCTTCCTTTTTGTTTATTCTTTATTTTCACTTATTTTTCTCTCTCTCTCCTTTCGCATCCCTTTACCCCTCCCCCGGTACAGGGTAGCCAACCGGAGATAACCTCTGGTTAACCTCCCTGTCTTTCCTTTGCCTTTTTCTCTCTCTCTCTCTCTAATACCTTGTAGCAAAAAATGGCGCAGTTTGGGGAAGCATCAATTGCGATAGCAAATGAGTAGAGAGCTATACGGAGTAAGGATATTAGTTTTATCAGCTGTATAAACTTGGACATGCAGCAGCACCAGCAACGCGCAGAACTGTTGTCGACGCCGTCGGCGTTTTGCCCGCGTTCGGACCGAACGCGCGTGGCGTTGGTGACTATTGCCAGGGCCTCTGGGGGCGGCTCGGAGGTTTTCGACGATATCAGAATGGGAAACTCGTCGAGCAGCGTGAGAATTCTTTACCACCTTCTCGCCTCGCAATATTTTTATATAAATACGCATTTGGCGCCGCAGCTAAACGTCGGGCGGTAGCAATCCTCGGGCTAAACGTCGGGCGGTAGCAATCCTAGACGGGCGGTAGCAATCCTCGAGGAGCACGGAAGACGAGAAGGCGTCCTGTTTGTCGATGCAGCCAGGTACCCGCGGCCCGCCTGTAACGTTGATGGCGACGAGGGACGACGACAACCATCACCACTACAACGAAATGTGCGAGACGAACCGGGGATGCCAACACCACCATCTCTACTACTACTACGACAAAAACGGCAGCAGCAACAGCAGCAACATCAACGACACGGCCGGCCGACGGCGGCGGAGCCCGCCTTCTCTATGGCGGTCGTAGATACGAAGGGAAGGATCCGAGTCACGGCATAAGCTAGGCTGCCGTCGGCCGAAGCAGCGGAGGAGATGGCCATAGCCCTCGCGGTACTCCACGGAGGTACGGAGAATAGCTTGATCATAAGCGACTCCAAATCAGCGATCCGGAACTACACCAAAGGCTGGGTGTCCGCGGATGTGGCGCGCATGCTCAACGTTAGAGCCGGAGACTTCGTGTCTGGCAGGATTACGATCAAGTCCCTCAAATGGTTCCCCGCGCACGTCGGGGAGCTTGGTACTAAAGAAGACAACAGCCGCAACAACAACAATACTAACGGCCGAAAACACACCGGCATCCCGCCCAACCACAACGAGCGTGCCCATCTCGTCGCGAGGCAACTTACCCGCCGCGACGCGATCACCCAGAGGGCAGCCGCCGTTGTTGTGCGGGACCCCACCGGAGGAATTATCAACACAACCCAAATCGCGGCGGTCGGAGCTGGGGGCCACGGGGACGCCGACTGTGATATTGAGGAGTTTCCGGCCTCGTACCGAGAGGTTCTTGCACACTATAGGCAAGAACGTATGACATATCCACAACCCCACGGGCGGCTGGACAGGTCCCAGGCAGTCGACCTGAGGCGGTTGCAGACGGGCACTTTCACCAACCCCTATCACCTGCACCGCCTGTGGCCCGCGCTGCACCCATCGCCCGGCTGCCCGTGGTGCGAGCACGAACGGGCTGATATGGCCCATATACTGTGGGAATGTCAACGCCCTGAAGAAGAAGGAACAAGAGGAAGGGGGAAGATAACAGCAGGACCTTCTGAAGCGGGGCGCCTCGCTGAGAGATGGCAAGCCGCCCTCCTCAGCGAGGCACCCGAGGACCAGGAGTGGGCCGTCCAGCGGGCCAGGGCCATTGCCGAGGATCTCGAAAGATTTTTCTCCGGCGATGGACCCCTGGCAGCCTAGCCCCGGGCACCAACAGCCTTAACCGCTGGACAAATAAAGTTTATTCCTATCCTATCCTAAACGTCGCCTCCCCTCCCTCCCTCCCGTCACCCGACGACCTTTCGCGTGACGGAAGAAGTCACGTTTGCTCTACATATATGGTGATTGTAAAAGAGGAAAGAGACGCTTAATTCTGCAGCCCTTCAGGGAGCACAGCGCAAAACGCGCGTTTGCTCTCCGGCGTGCGTTCGCTCCCCGTGAAAGTGCGTGTCCCTCGCGCACTTTCACTCGCACATACAGCATACGGCGCGCGGCGACGATTTCATCGCCGTTGGACGTCATACAGAACCTTACGGCGACGGCGACAGCGACGCCGACGGCAGAAATCCGCTTTCAGTGTCCATATAATTGCTATCGCAATAAAATGTATTATCGCTAGAAACTCGCTTACTCCTGTGGGCCGTCACGAAACATTCAGCTTCGACCATTCGTGTGCTGTCAGAGTAGTCGCTTTCACCCATGCTTTGGCGCATTGATTCAAGTGTGCGCGCATTCACATATTCTTAATACGTTGGCGATAGGGTCTGCGTAAATTTGCGTGCGAGTTGGGGCGGATGTGTGTAGATAACGTGCGCAAAACTTACGATGACAGGAAGCGGCGCTGCTCCATTTGCCATTGTTCAACGAGCGATATTCACTCTTGCCGAGGTTCCGCGGCTGCAGTCTTTTCTTTGAAGGTTAACGGTACAACGCTGGCGGATGAGCAAATTTCTGCATCCTCGAGGAAAGCCGTACATCTCGAAGCGCCGTTATCGCGTACGGACAGTTGCAGCAGCGGTCCGCGATTCGTTTCATTCCTTAATATGCCAGTCATTATTTTTGCAACCAACTGCTACACACGTCTTGAATCCACATGATTCAATCCAGCATGACTGGAGCACATTGCGTTAGCCAAAACTCACTTTCATTTCCGACAGCTAATCGCACAGAAGCAAGGTAGAAGCGGTAATGGTTTCATATTCGTGCGCAGTCGCTGAGGCGACGTATGGCGCACTGCCAAAAGCGCCATCTCGTTTCTCTAAAACAAACTGCTCCGCGAAAAGGGTCAATGCATATAAGCCGACGCGTCCTATGTGTGTTTTCTCTACCGGCGCGAAGTGTACGGCGACTGTCATCCTCTTCTCCCTTCACCGGAGCCCTTTCTCGCAGCCACCACGGAGGGAGAGGTTGGCGGGGGAAGAGGTGGGCTGTCCTTCCCGAGTGCTCCACCGCAGCCTCTGAACCTTCAGGCGCCCCAAGAGCGACAGCTCGTGCGCCTCTGCAATAGGTAGTTGGTGTTCGGGGGCGACTCGTTTGCGCGAGATCACGCGCCCTTTGTATAAGCGCCTTTTTAAAGGCGGTGAAGTGTGATCACCACCACCACCGCGGACACGGCCGAAAGAGACAAAGCAAGCTCTTCGCTTTCAAAATTTCACAGATATCAGTTATACCTCTGGCTGCGAACTCACATGGGCAACAGTCATGCCACGACTGCCGCAACTGCACCCAACTTCTGCACTCGTTTGACGAACGAAAGCTTCAGGTTGTGTGTGCCTGTGTGGAGAGGACATTTACTCTCTCCGTTTACTGACTTATTAAGTTCCTTTTCTTCCTTGCTCAGTGTAAGGCATGTCACCCCTGGGGTGCATCCAGTTAACCTTCTTGCCTTTTCCTTATCATTTCGCTCTTCCATGCATTCCTGTGAAAGATTATCAACTATATGCGATGTATGATTCGTCAATGTATCCAAACGTACGCATACATGGCAACAACGATAATTGCATAATGGCGGTACGACAACGACGACAATAACGAAGAAACACGCCGTGGCTCACCTAAACGCACGGATGGGCCCTGTCATGTGGATAATCTTGCTAGGCGTTTTGCCAGCCAGGCATTTCCCGCAAGCATTAAAAAAAAACTGTTTCTCTCACTTTATTCCAACAATTTGCAAAATGTTCAAAAGAATGACCAACCCTCACAACGTAGAATGAAAGAAACGAAGTAAAGCAACAGTAATTTCTTTGTTTCACTGCCCGCTTGCCTTGTTTGTGCAGAAATGGTCAGATATCAAATGCTTCCATCAAAATGCGAGCAAAGTGTACAGTAGGTATCAGTAATCCTGAACGATGAGCTAAACGCCAATGTGCAAACTGCATGAACGAGACGCAAGGATGTTATTTTTCTATTCCTGAAAGAGGTAATAAAATGTGAGCCTTTGCGGAATCACTGCTCCCAGAGGTCGGTGGAGTAGCTACATCTGTAAATACATCTACTTGAGCAGAGCATCCCGCACATAACAAAACAGAACAAATATTACCGTTTATTATTCATGTGATTGTCAGCTCCACGTTGAAAACTGCAGATTGCACGGCTTCTTTCTCTCGCTCCTGAAGCGTACATGTAAACTAAATGTAGCATATGCGCACCTTTAATTTTAATGCGACCGTTCGCAGCGCTTACAAGCGAAGAAAACTTAATCACGTAATCATCTTCTAGCGTAATGCCTCATTACACGAAGTTCTGGTGGCACCAAGACACCCGCCTATAAACCTTTGCCTTAACAACAAAGTAAAATGCCCAAATAATTCAAAATGAAAGAAGCAACGACAACGCGTTATAGGATCGGAAAACAACAGCGCACCATTGTTGTGAACGTAAGGCCATTGAAAGGCTTGTCCTGTTTACTGGCTTGCTTTACCCATCTGCGAGGGACTCACACACGCTTGCAGAGCTAATGCGCCGCGGCTGTTATCGATATCTGTATTGCTAAGTGCACTCAAGAGCGCCCCTCAATGACAAGAATGCAAGGCATGACACGATTCTTTGTGCGCACAGATCGTCCTTCCCAGATTCAATTACAGCCGATAGTTCCTCATTCCCTCACTCGCTATTCTTTACTTCTTCGTGCGTTAATATCGCACTTCTCGTTGTCGTTGCTATTAGATTATACATAATGCATAATCAGTGGATCTTGCACTATTATGTTTCCCCAAATGATCATACCGCTTCAATGACACTTTTGTTTTGGTTTGTGGAGTGATTCCTTGCAAAAGTTATGAATTCGTCTTAATATTGCTAGTAAGCTTGCTACTCAGTGGCCGATCTTGCTGTCTCGTTCGACCGAATGTATCATTTAGAATAGCTGTCAGTTGGGCGCGTTGGCTTTTCCCATCATGAATATATCATTTTTTGTAAAAAAAAGGAGGCCAAGCTGCACCTCATGAGCGTCACTTATAATGACGTTTCCTCACTAAGCATCATTATATTTATACTTTAGTAAGCTCTTGAAATTTAAAAAGCAATAAAAAATGCAGTTGTTGGAATCTCAGGAACAAGAGGAGCCCTCAAGTAAAGCAAAAACGCGATTGTTCGTAGTCTTTCTAAGCCACGCTTGCTAGCGTGGCGAGCTTACAAAAAAGAAAACAAATAAAAAAGAAAAGCACAGTAGTGGCAGCAGGTTTTTCTTAATGTTCATTTGACCGACTACACTGTTACGACATCACATCGTTTTGCTTCTTCTTTTTCATTTGCCAGTTTGCACCGCATTTTTTGAGCATCATGACCAACCTGCATGTATGTTCGTAGCACTGAGAAAAAATATATAAAAATGCGCTTTTCCTTTCCTGGCACCTACGTGTTTGTCCCGTGTCCAGAGGCAGGAAGTACGCGGGGTAAACGGGCAAGTGGGGCCTCAGTGATGCGCTTCGCAAGCATGACTACAACGTGCGAAAATCAGTAAAGCGCAGCTATGAACTATACTGGCGTCAATGTGTTACCCAACCAGGACTTTGAAAGTTGAGCAGTTGAGAGAAGTTCGACTGACGGCGGTTCGAGGCACCGTCACTTGCACTATACCGTGTGTCACAGCTGAGGTTAGCGAAGCTGTTCAAAAAATAAAAGAAATAAAAGTAAACATGGTGCAGGTTACAATTATAAGACCTACGGTGTTCGATTTTCAAAATGACGACCAAACACCTTAGGTGTTGTAATTGTATCGTGCAACATGTTTATTTTAAATGCTTTTTTTTTTCGTTGGACAGTTTGGCTAACGTTAGGTGGGACACCCTGTATATATACAGGGTGTCCCAACTATCATGTACAAGATTTAAAAATACGCAAGTGCTACGCAGCTGGACCGAACCTAGGCAATGTTGTTTGCCGTCGCTTGGAGATATTCAGATGATTTTTTTTTTGCATTACGCCTAATTACGTAATTAGTCTTAATTATTCAACTTCTCAAATATTACAATTAGATGAAAAGAGTCAATGAGAAAACTGTAGAGCAACATGAAAAACTCCCGATACAGCTTTCTGTTGCTCAATACGTGCTACATAAAAGTGTTTTTCCGTGCGTGAACGCAGCCCGCGAATACACGCAAAATTGCCGCGTGGCTCCCACTCGAGGCACTTTGCGTGTATTCGCGTCATTCAATCGTCAGTTGTGTAGGATTTAATACTAACCGCTACACTAGAGCTTCGCTTCACATAAATCCCAACGGGTGCGTTTGATCTCAATGATTTTTTTGCAGACTCTGCGTGTAGAAAAGGTTAGTATCAAAGGTTATGCCGGCTACTCCTTCTCACTTAACCGAACATTGCATAACAAACATAGACCGACTCTAAAAGTGCTATAAAAATAAAATTATATGCAAGCGAAAATCACAAGGCGCTTACGCACAGTTCACAGAAATTCATTCAAGCACATTGCATATCAAAACATAAATTTCACACAGGAAGTCGTGAAAATTTGTAAAAAATAAGAAAAATTGAAACACAGTAGCCACCAGCTCCCATCTAGCTCAAGTATATATTTATAGCGCAACTCACAATATAAGCAACATTACAATATAAATATCAAGCTCAAAGTTCGAGAATTTGTCAGGCACTTTACAGAAACAGTTTCACGTCTAGCACAGTACTGAAAGTTGGGCGAGTTGGTATCTATTCATCTTGTAACTGCAGCGCGCACACGAGAAACGAGGACAAAAAGGTGAAAGTGACAGACAGGCGCTGACTCGCAACTGAGTTTATTTTGGAGGGAAATTACACACACATATATATAAACCCAGTCTGCCTAAAGTGAGCATGTGCAAGAGCATGCGGAAAAATAAAAATAATAAAAACGTTATGAAAAAATGTAAACACAGAACTTTTACTTATCTTAACATCAGGTGGTGCTCAAAAAGGCAAATTCTTTGTTAGTTAGGGTTATAGATGGTTCACTTACGCACATATCAGCACGCTTTTTGATATGGAATGCCTCAGTTATTTCACGTGTTAG
Source organism: Dermacentor silvarum (assembly GCF_013339745.2). Lineage (NCBI taxonomy): Eukaryota > Metazoa > Arthropoda > Arachnida > Ixodida > Ixodidae > Dermacentor > Dermacentor silvarum. The sequence goes on from NC_051161.1 coordinate 9,436,702, forward strand.
TTTATCTCTATGAGTAAACAAAATCATGGTATCTGAATAGACAGGTTTACAATGACAGCTTTTGCAATGATTGGCTAGGTGTAAGTGGTTATCTTTGTCAAGTGAATTTTGATGCTCTCTTAGACGAGTATTAACACACCGGCCGGTCTGGCCTATGTAAACTGTACCGCAAGTTAGGGGCAACATGTATACGACACCAATTTTGCATTGTACAAGCTTGGAATTTTCTTTTAAGGCGCAGATGCACTTATTCTTGTTAGTCTGATCAATTTTTTTAGACACCGCTTGACATATTCGTTGCAGCTTGTCAGGGGCGCTGAAAACAACGTCGACACCAAACCTGCTGGCAACGTTTTTTAGTCCGTGGGAAAGGCGATGAACATAGGGCACGACAGCAATGCGTTTTCTCTGCGTGTCATCTCTGCTTCTAGACTGCCCTGCTTCGACATTTTTTATTAGCCTAATAACTTTTTCAGCTGCTCTACAAATAATGTGATCTGGGAATCCTACTGATCTTAGTCTTGCGATCTGACGTGAAAATCCCAGGTTCATTGTGTGAAAGCACGATTTGAACAAAGAGGCCCTAAGGCACGATACTGCTATTCCACTTTTGACAATTTTTGAATGGCCTGAGCTGTAGTGAAGAATTGGTTTTACTGATCTAGGGTTATACATCCAGCAAGTGTGTTCAGATTGTAGTTGCAATGTTAAGTCGAGGAATTGTAATTCATTATGTAGTGCTACCTCGTGGGTAAATTTGAGGCCCAATCCACATTCTCGGAAAACTTTCAAAACATTAATAACACTGCAGCCACGTTCTGCTTTATCATATATGACTAAATAGTCATCGACAAATCGGAAAACCTTTTTAACTATACCTAGTAAGCCACTGTGAATGTTTCTATCCACTCGGGCAAGAAAAATATCACTGAGGATTGGGGCAACCTTCGAGCCAATGCATACCCCAGAATTCTGCACATACATGGCCCCTTCCCATCCGATAAATGTCGATTTTAGCGCCTGTCTGTCACTTTCACCTTTTTGTCCTCGTTTCTCGTGTGCGCGCTGCAGTTACAAGATGTCTAGCACAGGAATACAGCAAGTAACGATGCTTGATTCAGAACATAAACATATCTCTAGTAGTTCTTCGTTAAGCCCTGCATTCAATGTCACGTCTAACTTCTAACCTACGAACTTCTTCATCGTATAGTTCATTGTCCTTCAGTAAACTTCTTCAATCTTCTCTCTTGTAACACCACCCATTCGAAAGAATTATGGGTTCTTTTCGTTTTTATTTGTTGCAATCAAACTACGGAACAAAATACCACACATTATCAGACGAACAGCATCGTTTCGTGCATTCAAACACTCTTCCAGCAGTTCAACTTTAATCCCAGTAATGCTCGAAACATTTGCGACCATGTGTGTTTAAAGCTGCAACAAACTACTGATTAAAGTTTTCCTGATTGCTTTACATGTCCTTTTGCAACTTGCTAAAGTTAGAGCTTTAGTTGTTCTTGCTTTGCTGTTTTTGCTGACACCTGCTTTTTATTATGTTCTGTTGTAATTAGCGTTTTACTTATGCAACTGCTTTGTATGACACCTTGTAATATTCTAATATTTTTAAAGGTTTTTATTGCTCCATGTGCAATGTTATCAACTTACCCGATATTAGAGCCTTAATTTAAATTGTTTACTTGCTATGCTCTGTTACACGTGCCTCTAAATATTCTCTGTCTTTAATTACCATTTGACATTAAGTATCTGCTTTGTGGGGTTGTCATAGTTTAATAATATAGTATTTTTTTTTTCTTAATCAACGTACCCCTCACACAACTCCGAGAGGAGCCCCGGGGTCCGGTCTGTATATAATTTTTGTTGTAAATAATTACGTTTAATAAACATTTCATTTATTTATTATCGGCACTTTTATATATTCCTCTATAGAGCTACATACCTGCAGCCTTTTGTAGATCTGTTGTTGGCAATTGCCCCAATATTTGTTGCAGTGACATTGGCGTCTCGGGAGTATGTACTTCATTAGTTATCTTTTTATATATAAAGAGCAGGGTTAATAGTGATGCCGTTGCAAAGCAAGAAATTAATTTGTTGAAACTTTAGGGGAAGGACGTTTCGTTACTCTAGCAAGAAAAAATAAACTATCATGAGTGTAAGAACATACGTAGAGTGGATAAGACGAATCAATAACGCCCCATGACCAGAGAATATGTAAAGACTTCTGACGAAAGCTTTCTGGAAGCAGCGTGAAGAAATGATGTTGCGTGACATCGGCTTTCTCGACAGACCGTTTATCACGGCCTGCTTAATTAAAGAACGGGTTTTCCCTTCCAGAGTGAAGCTTCGGGAGGGGCGAAACGCATCACGGACGTGATAAATAGACCGAGAGAGAAGCGGAGATGCCTCCCCCCGACTGGGAGCGCCATCTTCAGGCCGCCACGATTGCGAAGCATACCAAACTAACATGTGGGAAGTACGGTCAGATTGAGCTCTTTCGCTGATGCCGTAAATAAGGGAGGTGCAGGGCAAATTAATCTGAGCATAACGCGAGTGGTGCAAGTGAACGGAACCTGCAAAGGCCGGCAAGAAATCACTCGTGGTGCAGCAGTGTCTCGTGAAGCTACAAAATAGGACGACTGCAAAGGGCACGGAACCAGAGTACCGAGTTCGGAGATTATGTCCGGAAGGAAGGAAAAAAAAACAACAATGAAACTGTTAGCTAGAGAAAGGAGGAGGAAGAGGAAAGGAAATATAAGGAGCGAAGTGCCAGGCTACGGACACTCTGCGCTATAATGATATTCGTTCATACACCATTAACTTAAGTGTGGCCCTAATGAACAGCACTCCCCTACTGGCGAGATTCGCTCCCCCGCGCCATATTAAATACCTTACTAATTATGCGATATCTCACGCGTGATCCCTGCCTTCATTTAGAGCACGAGATCGCCGTCTGTCGTACTCCTCCCGTGTTCCTCATTTGCTTATCGCTTATTTTTTTTTCGCTTACTTGGCAAAGGGACGTGTGACAATTGTTTTACGGCGACTTCTGGATGCAACGACGTGGGAAACACGATGGGTTTTCTTGATGGTAGTATGTAGAGTGTTCGTTAGCGGCTCTTGGAGCACCTGTTTCTTTCTAACCAATGTACGACTGAGAATAATACGGGCCACTGTGTAATGCTGCGTTAAGTTAAATTTATTAGTCATGTTAAAAAAACATTTCCAACAACATTTCCTGAAGCATTCCGCTTACAAATTACACCTGTGCAAAGAAGCGCACAAAAAAAAAAAAAAAAAAAAGCCGGCAGATCTTACGCCCTGTGGGAATCGATGTTATGCGAAGCAGTGTGCGGGGAGCCCATCAAATTAACGAAACGACCATGAAACCACCGAGACGTAGGCGTCTTTTTCATGACCTACATGACACGCATGTCATGACATTCACGTCATGAGCCCTCAGGAGTCCCTTTACCAACGCCTAGGAGACCTTAAGGCGAAAGCCTTAGCCATGGTCATGACTATGACTTCAACCATTGACCTTTAGGCTTTTCCTTCACTTAGTACCACATCCGAACCCATTCCATTGGTTTTTGAGTGTTTCTTTTTCGGTATCTTTTTTCGCTGAGTCATTGTAATTTTTCTTGAGTCATAGTCATCACTATGGCTTCTACCACCATCATTTAGTGTTTCCTTCACTTAGTACCCACCTATGAACCCATTTCAGTGCTTTTTGAGTGTTAATATTTTTTTTTTGCTGAGTTATCGTCATTTTTGCTGCGTCATGCTCATTACTTTGACTTCTACATTATCCTTTAGTGTTTCCTTCACTTAGTACCCACGTCCGAACCCATTTCAGTGGTTTCTGATTGTTAATCTTTTTTTGCTGAGCAATTGTCATTTTTGCTGAGTCATGCTCATCATTATGACTTCTACCATTATCCCTTGGTGCTTCCTTCACTTAGTACCCTTAGATGAGCTCCTTAGATGCGTTCCTTAGATGAGCTTACTCCTTTCCCTTCCCCATTTCCTCTACACAGAGTAGCAGGCCAGAGACAAAGATTCTCCGGCCGACCTTTCTGCTTTTCTCACATTAAAACATTATTTCACTGGATTCATTCTGACACACTTAAATTAATTTTATCAGGCTACTGTCAATTATGGCAGCTGATATTAACTGAATTTGTGCTGCTGCATGCCGTTTGTCAGTCATTGCCTCAATAGAAAAAGAACGTTATGACCCTGCGATGTATCCGAAAAGAAAATAAATAGTTTGGTGGTTGTACTCGGCCACCGTAGAATACAAACTGCCACTGATAATTTATACACAAAAGTGAAACACGAAGAGCAACTACAGCAGAGCCAGGATGAGTTATGAAAGAGAATGGCAGAGCTGCTATAAGTTTTGCCGGAGTCATTCGTGTCATAAATAGAAAACGTACGCCAGTCAGCTGCAGGTGGTTTCGCATTACAAAGCTGATCCAGCCGTCGCGGCTTGGTTTCTCTCTCGGTTGCACCACAGACGAGAAGCTATTTCTGTCTAGCTTGACAAGAAGATGTGACTATCCAGACATGCTCTTACCCCAGCTGCGTGCATGCTGTAGAGAGGTTCTCTTTCAGAATGATATGTTCTTGAGAGAATCGACCTGTTTCTTCAATCTACGCGTCCATGTGCGGAGTTACAGAGATTGTTCTCACGAAGGGCACCAGCTGTGAGTGACGCAGCGTGTGAAGACCAGAACTCTCGAAAGGCGGATTCATTAAATATGAATCGAGAATTGCATCTCCATTTTACATCGCAAGATAGTTGCACTTGTATGAGTGTAGCCTGAAGTGGGACATTTTATATAGGCACTTATATACTGAGAGCCATATTAGCTAACAAAGTTCAACATTGCAACACGCACAACTCGTTTATATGCTTTAAGACGCAGGGTCGTACCTATACAGAACCCGTTACAGTGGTGTTACGCGCTGTTGTCTAGGCTTACCCGCGCTCGAAGAACTAACGTGAAAGTGTACGAATAGAAACCAATTCAGACCACTCATATATTCGATACTATACTTCGATTTGATCGTATGAGTATGTGCGAACAAAAGGGCCGGTCTTCAGGGATGATTTCATTTGATGATACACGATTGCAGATTTCGGGCGTATGAGGCATAGGGCTTCTGTTATTGCCAGCCCAGGCATCCTAGACTCTTCCTTCGCTCGAAAGACGCTGACGAGAAACTGCATGTCTCGACGGCGTGAGAACAGCACCGCCACTTGCCACTTTTTTTTTGTAGTCGGGACCATTACTTCACTCCCCGTTTTTGAGGACCTGCCCATCGACCTAATTGTAAGAGCTGATTACATCCTCTCTGGCGAAGCTCGGCTCACCATCGAGGACAGTGCAGTAAACCTTCCTCCCTTGACCTCGAGTCCTCGATCTACAGTGTTCGCAAGAGCCCGAGACCCCTACTCAACCACGGCAGTCTGTGACACGGCATTCGCCCTCATTAATGATTAGGCACAGCGAGGCACCAGCTCCTCCCGCACTATACGTGCTACCACTACAAGCTCCCGATGGGTCCACGCGCCCCGGAAACGAGATACTTCCTGACATTCCGGTGCCACATATTCGGGTCTCAGAGCAGTCACTGGCCGAAGGCAAGGCGGCAGTTCACCCCTTACTCAGCGACACCTTGTTGAAGGAAGCTGTCCCTTATTTAGAACCAACCACCTCCCGGGGCCCAACAATAGCGCTTTTGCAGCCGCCCACGACACGTTGACCAGGAAACGCCCTTTACTCCATCGTCGGACATGGATTACTTGGCAGCACGCGGCATTTCGCCGAAATTGGGTGATTCGAGTGCATTGGCGAAGCTTGGTTCGTCCGCAGCAACGTTGCTTAGACGCACCCGACGAGTGAGCAGACGGTTTCGCTGCCTGCATCGGCACGCGTAGTGCGGCCAGCCGCTCTTCAATGCGTACAGGATCACCTGGTGCGCTTCCTCAATGGCGAACGTCCCGAAACAGCCAATGCCACCCGCCAGAGCCACCTTCGGCAACTTCTTATTCCAGAGCCATTCGCGGCAACGTGGCCTAGCGCAATGAAGGGAAGTGGCACTTGGGCGCTTGCTCGGCGGCCGCAGGAAAGAGGAGGAAGTATCGAAAGCGTTCAGCGGAACGGCTTCTTGTCCTGCGCACCATTACTTCCAAGGATCTACATGTAATTCATCTTTCTCTGCTTGTTTGTTTACAGTAGTAAGACTTTGTTACGCGAGGTAACGACGTTCACTGCGCTTTGAAAAGGGGCTTACGCTGCGCCACATGACAGTTACTCGAGAGCGAGATGGCGCGGCACTGCTTCCCATAATTGACTTACACATATAATTTCATTAGCCACTTAATTCCCAGCACGCATTATAAGCATGTAATAAGAATTTCTTACAATTGTGACGGGCATAACAAAGGTTAAGCCCGACTTCATTATTATATTATTGTCACGTTGTAGAGGCGGTGAACAACAGCATTGGCACAAAGCAAGTCACGAAACCAACTGCTTATTGGACGAACCTGTGCCCATCAAAACAAGTAACGCTCAGCACAATGATAGCGCAGAGCAACCTTGTCCTTTGTCGAAACTATGGTATGCGAATTAAACGCGTTGGCTATGTCTACGTAACTCATTGAACATTACAGCGTAAACAGTAGTGCTCGCGTAAGTTCTAGAGTGTACAGTACACCACTGTTTTCGTCGTGCATGTAGTCTTATTACACAAGGCTGGGCGACAACATAGGCAGCAATAACAACCGAGAAACTTGCGATACAGAAAAGCGCGTCTTGCACTGGCCGATAACCTTGAACATTTGTTTGCCGGTAAAAGACAGTTTGTTGGAACGATAAAAAAGATAACACTCACTTTAGCATACGATAAAGAGGATGAAGGCGAAAGCCTGCGCGCTCACGAGACATTCATTAAATTAATTTGACTTTCTCATTCGAATGCGTTAATTAAATTATAAGGTTTTAAGTGCAAAAACCACGATCTGATTATGAGGCACGCCGTAGTGGGGGACTCCGGACATTTGGACCACCTGGGGTTCTTTAACGTGCACCTACCTAAATCTAAGTACACGGGTGTTTTCGCATTTCGCCCCCATCGAAATGCGGCCGCCGTGGCCGGGATTCGATCTCGCGATCTCGTGCTCGGCAGCCCAACACCCTAGCCACTGAGCAACCACGGCGTGTGAATGCGTTGTTACTTCCTATTACCTGTTTTCTCCCACCAAAGGTCGTGGGTACAACTCCTACCTAATTTCGAGGGTTTGACTCCTACCAAATGTCGTGTGTTCGAGTGCCTTAATTAACTCTATGTTAATTACCTGTACCTAATTAACCTCGCCTTAAGTGACACGAAAGGTCGAGGGTTTGACTCCCGTCAATAGTTCTGGGTTGGGTTGCCTGATTTAACTTTATCTTAATTAACTTTGCCGTAATTAACACCAAAGGTCGTGGGTTCCATTCCCACCAAAGGTCAAGGTTTTGACCCCCCCCCCCCCTCCCATTTTGGTGCCAGTGAACTTTCAGGACGATCAAATTTTCGTCCCAAGAGCCATCTAAGGCTTTCACCTTAATAAGTACACGTGGCAATAACAGGCGCAGCAAGGATAGAAACGCACTTGAGATACATGAGCAACTCCGAATATATAATTATAAATAGTGTACAGACACGTGGTTAAATGGAATCGAGCTGAGCTCATTCTCACTCACAATACTGCAGTGCCCTTATAAATGATATACAGTTTCTTATGCTTGTTCTTGAGTTTAGTGTCAATGTGAATGAATGAAAATAATGTGTCAGTCTTTCTGGTAGAAAAAAAATCTAATTGTGCACTTGAGGATTGAGTGACAATTAAACCACAGCACTGGCCGTTTTTTCTTAGCCCAGGCCCGGGCCCGGTTCGATCTCTAGAGCACCAAGCCCTGGCCCATCCAAACCTGGCCCAGTAATTTTAAACCGAGCCCGTACCCGGCCCGGACCCGAAGAGACAGCGTAGTCTGATCGAATGGGCCAGGGGCATAGCCATAGCCGCCGGCTACTTGGAATAATGAGGCCGCCCACTTACAGCGCAGAACTCGCTTGCTCAAATTAAAATGTTATTCACTCTCTCACTAATTAACATTTTAATTAATTATTTTACGGCACGTATTGTAATCTACCATTTGTAGCCGGTGAGTTTGCGAGATGTATTCACTTGGAACGAATTCTCGGTATGACACCAGTTTGAGATATTATTTCCCGAACTTTGCGGAGAAATGCATTGGCGTTCCAGTTACTTTCTTAACAAAACGTCGTTTTATGCATTGAAGCACAAAGTAACATGTAAAAAAGCAAGTGTTATTTCTCCCATGCTTTCCTCTCAATTTTCGTACCCCTTTTGCCCCTTCCCCATTAGAGAGCAGCCAACCAGAGATATCCTCCTGTTAAACTCCCTCTATTTTCTGAAGCCTTTACCTTTCTTTCTTTCTCTCCGCTGAATGCGTATAGATGGCCACTGCGAACTTGCGGCGCGCCGAGAGCACAGCCTTTATGAATACTGAATTGCGGACATTGCGCAAAACTGAAACTCTAACAAAGCTCAATGATCTTGTGTCGAGCAGTAACACTGAACTACGGCGATCGAGCCGCCATGTCTATAATTGGCTGAAATGCCAGTTTCTGTTGACCCTGTTCGTTCCACTGCACCGGGGTACTTGCTGCAACAGGGACTCTGTTGTGCGTCTGTGCGTGTCTCTTCGTGCAGAGACGGCAGTCGTATAAGCACCCTTCGTGTCTTCGAACAATGTATCTCCTCGGCTGGCTTTCTGCTTTTTTCTACGTTTATACTTTGATGACATATCAATCCTAGTACTTTCTAGATTTGCGTCTGAGCATCTTCGCTAAAAAGGTTCATCTGCACTTTTGTTCATTATTGCTGAAAAAAAAAGCGCTTACTCCGTGTGACATAAAGTGGTCATTTCAGCAGTGGAATGAACTGAGCTGAGCAAACAGAAAGCGGCCACCCAAGATTTTATGACTGAAAGTGTGGTTCCTTCGTCGACACTAACAGTTGTTAAAGTGCCACTAATAATTTAGGTTCTGGTCATCATAACCTGGAATTTTGTCTGGATGAGCGGTATTCACAGTATAGCGGACGCATGCGTTGACCAGTATCGACACTGCCGACTTCTCGCCAACTTGGGTCCCTGAGTATGTGCTATTAGGTGGGCGGCCAGAGAGGGAACAATTCACAGCATGCGCACGCATCGGCGCACCATGAATTTCGTCTCGGAGGCCACGCTCGGACTTGTCGGTGCTCCACTACACGATGCGGCATTCCCAGAAAAAAAAAAAAAAAAAAAACAGCGTGAGAGAGGCAGCTCAATCGAGCTCTGGCAGTCATATTAAGAATGATTCAAACCAAATCATATCCCGCACCTTTTGTACTTAACAAAATTGACCAGGATCTTCCCGCGGAATGTAAATGCTGTGGACACACTCCGTGCCTATTTGATCGTGTGTTCTGGCTGTGCCCCAACCAAAGGGCTTCGGCACTCAACAGTGAGGAGGTCTGGAGTCGGCGTATATCCAGCGAATTCCTCCAAGATCAACTCCTGGCCATCCGGAGAGCTCAGGACATCGGGAAAGCGTTTGGCCTACCGGTGCTTACGTGGGCGGAGCCACCGACTCAGCCTGAGAGCTTTTGCCCTCGGGCCCTAGTTTCTTGGCATGGCATGGTTGGCATGGTTTCTTGGCATGACTCCTGGCATGGCAAGTTCTTGCCATGCCAGGAGCCAGGCTGCCGCACGATGCGTTTCTCAGCGCATGCACTGGCACGCCATGCATTTCGGAGGCCACGCGCAGGCTTCGCGAAGGCACCGCTAGATGGCGCAGAGCGGAAGCCTGACGGAGAAGTGCCTCTGCAGTACACGCCTCGTACATAAGGCGTTTCGACGGTGGCAATACGTTGCGTCGCTATATCGCTACAATGCTACGCGTATTACTACCGACAGTCATCGTGACGTGGGTTCTGCCGAATTTTCCTTTTTTTAAATGCAAATTACGTTATTCGTATACTTAACGCACTTTCGTCGGGCCATCTTTGCCTCTAACCGCCTTCCCGTCAACTCGTGTCACTCGGTAGTCCATGGACTAATGGGCAGCGCATCGGGCTGCTGAGGGAACAGGGTCCGAAACCAAGCATAGGATCAACTTGGTATGTGACACTGGGCATGTGCCGCTCCTCAACAAACATGGAGGAAGGAAAATATAGGAGGGAGCATTACGTCACGCAGCCAGCCTTGGCAAGCGAATGCTTCGCGTAGCCAGCAGTGGCGGCCCAACACGTGACCTCTTGCGCCGAGAATACGGAGATTTGAGATTTGCAGAGACGTTTGGTTATCGGTAGTTTTTATTCGGTACGCGCTCGGCCGGCAGCTGCTCACATGCAGGAAGGAAAAAAAGATTGTTCCTTGTTTTTTTTCCTTGGTTTTGTTTTTGTTTAATTCAAGAGTTTCGAATGGTTTCGAATGGGCATTAAATAAAATCGACCGGGAGTACTATAAAACCTACCGCGTGCTCTTACGTATCCTCCGTGCTGTGACGTTTTTATCCCGTGTTGAGCCACCACAGTTGGCGACAATCGCGTTGCGGTATGCTCCCTCCTATACTTTCCTTCCTTCATGTCAACAAACCTCTAGAGTTCACGCCAACCCGGGCCACCATGTATGTGCCACGACAGATTTGCCTCTCTTAACTATATAAACCTGTTTGAAGCCAACTTAGGTCACTTGGTAGGTGACACAATAGATGCTGGGTGGAAATGAACCCGCTTATGTATATTTAGACACTCTTGTCTGAATATAATTCACACCTGCATGCACCACACGCGGATTCCGCGATGGCGCCACTAGATAGGGCATCCTGCCCAGTGGAAAGCGCGAGAGAGAAGCCCTGCTACATGCATGGTTCACGCATGACCCGTATCTGCGGGGGAAATACGGTGTGTCGCTACATTGCTTCCATAATAATCGCATTAACGTCGATATTCACCGTGAGATGGGCACTGCAGGAATTTCCTTGCGTCCACGAAGTTCTGCTCTCTATCTCATACGTACATATTGTTTGGCATATTTGCTGAAGTTCATGAGCGTGCTACGTGTGGCCTTATAGCGCACTGTGGAGCATGTAATTTAGGCTCATTTGGTCAGCAATCATAAGAAAATGACATTATTGGGCTGATTTACTTAATTAGTTAATTACTGCTTATTTACAGCATGTATTTGTCCGTCCTGACTCCTTCCTTTCATTCTGTGCGTGCGTGATGACGGCCGTGAAGGTTAAATATGCGCGCAATGTGAAGGCGAAAAAAAAATTTAGCATAAAGGCATAGTGTGGTGTTATAAAGGAGAAAAAGACGAAACGTTCTCAGCTTGTGTTTTCAAAAGCGTTTTCAATAAACGGATGCGGTTGTTCGGTGATTAAATCAGCAAGTGAGTTTCCAACATCATAACCACCGAGCGCATCATAAAATAGAATAAAATGGGATAAACTATGCGAACGCGAAGATGAATATATTATCATTAATATATGAGAGACAGCACTGTTGCACATTTGAGAACGCAGGGAGCGAAATACGGTTTTTATGAAAAGTGTTCGCAAAACGATTGACTTCAAGAAAGTGAGCGCAAGTTTAGAAGCGAAATAAAGACTCCCCAGAATACTTTGGAATGTTCAAGCGCCGTGAAAGCCGCTAAAACCAAGTACACACACATAAGCACTCAAATGAACTTTGCGCAAGTGGCAAAACTCAGGAGTAGAGTCGATTTCTCACAATTTTTCGTTTTGAATAAAGTAAACAAGAATAAATGCGGCCTAGTAGTACCGGTTCCGAGATACAGAGTCAGTGCACTACGCTAGCTGAACGGGTCAGCTCGTAAATAACTGCATGAAGAAAACTGAATATATATATATATAACAAAGTGAGAGTCAAACTGAAAGGCACAAGTAAGTAGTGCATTTGCGTGCTTCGGAGAGTGGGACAGCTTTTGACAAATGCACCGCACCGGCTCGTTTGTTTCCTAGTTCTCACCGCGACGTTTCAACACAAAGCGCGTACAAAGCGAAAGGCTCCTGATAGGTGTGTAGAACAATATGGCTCTCACAGAGTCCCGTCGCCTGCTTCCTGCAGTGTTTTGTTGGCCGAGCTAAGTTGGTACGTGTCTAGCGAGCGGGGACATCTTTTATTCATCGCTACCACTATCGCGGTGACAGAGATGGAAAACCGTTGCGCGGGAAACGTAATTGTCTTACTATTTCGGGTGCAGGCCCTCGATGTTTTGGACCTGCCTGCAGAACTGATTAAAACGCATTAAAAGTGTGCAGCAACGGCAATAAGGGAGAAAAAGAAGGAGCACTTCTTCATCTTCAAGCTTAGGTTTTCCCCAAATAGGTGGCTTTCCGACTTCGGAATACTATAGAGCTTAACGAATAAAATTTTGTGAAAATTTTACTCAGCGAGAATTGTAGTAAACCAATGTCAAAACTAATATGGGCTCGTCGATTCTGCATCCGAGGATCGAGCCGAAATGTGACCATTCGAATAGCAGCAAGTTCTTGCTCATTAATGTTCAGCCTTCTGGAAGTTTTCCGACTAACGTAGATTATTCGTGCTAGTAAAGCAGAGCGGGAGCAGTATGCTTTGTCGAAATGTTCGTGCCGGAACTTAGATGCGGATACTTTGTTGCTTGTAGATTTGAATTTCTCATGGTTCCTTTTCTCGACCCTATGGGAGGCATCTGCTTTTCTCAGCACAAGGTGGAAACGACAGAAAAGGTTAGGAACACTGGTAACTTATTTCTTCAAAAGATTGCGGTTGAAAATCTCAGCTTTGAACTCCCATCGAATAGCACCGAACAAAAAGAAAAAAAAATCCACGGAGATGGCGTGCCGATGTTTCTTGTACTTCCATGGCTTATGCTTCCCCGATGGTAGACGTCTGTGTTAACCTTCAGCGATCTGCCTTATTTTTTACGAAAGATGTCAGTGCTGAAATGTATATCAGGATGTCAAATGACGTCACCAGTAAACACGATAGAGTGCCTTAACACGGTGAAATGTGTGGTTCTGTGATCTGCAATGGCTGTCACGCGATTATGCGCAGTTTCCCTCACGCACGCGTACCTATCTTTTCGGGACTGGACACGGCAACAGCAGATTGCTGCAGCGTACTATGCTAATGCTATTGATTTAATGGAGACAGAGCATTGCGTGCGTGTGAAGCAATTTTCGTCATCACATGCAGTACTTATCAAAGCTAGATTGACGCAACTATATATGCAACTGAAATTGGCTGCAGTGCAATCGTATTTAGGTGCCGCATGCGACTTCATGTGTTCACTTTTATTTTCTGCTGAAGTAGACTAGTATAACAAACCGGTCAGCTTTAATGGAAGAAAGGGGTGACTCGGGATTGCGATCATATATTACCAACCTGACCTCTCTACACTAATGTTCTAGGTAAGCCTTTAAATCACTCACAGTTTCAAAGCAATGAAAAATATGTGGTTGATCCCTCTTATATAGGAATCGGTATAGAACACGAAAGTGAAACGTGTCTTCACAGAAGTAGTGTAATGTTTATTGCACATTGATATATAATGTCTATTGGTGTTTTGTGGCTAAAGCGCCCTTAGGCGTTGATGCACCCACGCTGACGCCTGGTGGCACGTCTCCTCCATCACGACTACCAACGTCGATGACCATGAGCAACCGTCGTGCATATGGAAGCTGCACTACGCTGCACACGCTAGCACAACGCGAAAGACGAAGCACGTAACTGACACACTAATACAACGCGCAAGACAAAGCACGTAACTGAATTGTCACCGAGTCAAATCAGCGCGTACAGCGCGTCGTAATTGCAGCCTCCGCGATCAACTTCAGAAACATTTTCAGAGCTAATTGCGGAGGCCACGCTCCGCTGTGCTGAGTACGGTGAACGCCACCTAGGTGGCGTTGGTAGTGCTTCTTGATGCCAGCGTCCCTTCGAATGCTGGCATCGAGGCGTCGTAGTGCTGAGACCACCGAAGCGTTCACTGTCGGTGCGCGTTAGTGTCATAATGCAGTACTTCTCTTTTCTGCTCGTAGGCGGCGGCACCGCCCCGAGCAAGAGCGCGGGTACACGGAGGAGTGTTAGATATGTAAGGCGCGTCTGTGTAGCTCTCTGCAAATGCGTTTGTGGCGCAATGGGTTAAACGCTCGGCGATCTATCGTCGCGGACCGAGAGGTCGTGGGTTCGATTTCCAAATTTTGCATGTTTGTGGAACTTTTTCTTCTGGTTTCTTTCTTTGTATTATGTTCGTGTACATTGTAAGCTGACGTATTTCCGTGACGGAAATACGTCAGTGAAGTCTTGGTGGACCCCGGCATAAAACACTTTCGTGTTAAAACTTGTTAAATTCATAAAGTACCTTCGCGTAAATACAGAAAAGTGGATTAGTATCGATGTTAATTAGTGATATGATCTACTGTGTCCAATTCCAAGTCACCATGTAGTTCCTGCAATAGAGCTACATATTGCGTCACACCTGTAATGTCTATGAGGTGCACGTTACCCACAAGTGTTGGAGAGAAGCGCTGGTGTCATGCGCAAGCGTAAGGCTGTAATGATTTTAATTTTTATGTCTCGCGGGCAATCTTTTGATACGTCACGCGCGGAGTCACTTTAGCAAAGAGACACCGTTTATTTTTCGTCAATCCAGACTTAAAAAAAGACAGAATACAGAGTTCTCGGGGCACTGGCACCGCGTGACTCTCACTCCGTTGAAAACACGGCACTGATAATATTACGCTGTTTAATGAGGATAATTTGGCCGTGTCAAAAACTACGGCCCGCCAACAGTTGAAAACTGTGGTTAAAATGTGTTCTAAAGCCCATTGTTGTAGCAGAGGCTGTAAATTTTATTTTATTTTTAGAGATTAATCAGTTATTACTAACTATAGAGGATAATACAAAACTACAATAGTGTTCTCCGAGTGGTAGCTCACATCACCCAGTCACAGTTTTTTCCACGTAGCAGGCTTTGCCTTCTTTTTTAAGATTGTGGCGAATATTATCTAGTACATGCCCATATTTGTTACCATTTGTTACGGGAGCACACGCCACGCCATTTGGCCTTACATATATATTAGGGCTTATAGCCGTGAGCAATAACCGCGCAAGCCCATTGCAAGCATAGTAGTTTTTAAACGCCTCATACTGTCGAGAATGTGAGAAGATAAAAGACATCACAGAATTCTGGCGGAGAAAGTATTCCTCTATACGTCTCCTGGATGTCCTGAAGCCGACACACTCACAGAATTTCCAGGCGCGCTTCGGAGCAATACTAGGCAGAAGAAATAACTCATCCGCAATCACCAAAGGATTGATATCAATTTCTGTTACTTGCTTCCGTCATCACAGACAGAGTATAAAGGCTGAACGCAAGCCCGAAGTTTCTTGTAAGACACAAAACCTTGATAATATAATGGCAGCTCTGTAAACTGACGATTCAAGTGAGTAATTGCCAAGAGAACGTGATGGTCTTCCGACATTCACAAAGGAAAAACTGTTTTCGAGATAGAATTTCTGGGCGATGCCTAACAATGAAATATTTTCTCTCGTAGCTTTGGGCCGTCCGGCAAACCGAAGATGCCGCCCGGGTCCAAGGACTTCGAGCCACCACCTGAGGCACCACCACCGCCATCGTCATCGACGGAGGGCGGGAAGGGACAGGGGTTAATCCCCCTTTCCCCCGTCTCGCCCCGACGGAAAACTGCCGGACCAGTTTCCAATAAAGTTTATTCTCTCGTTTATGAATTTGGACGGTAGTGGTATAAAACTACAAGCAAATATTATCTGCCCCTCAATGCAGTGAATAAGCCCACAACTGCCTCGGAGAACCTAGACAATGTTCACTATCTCGGCGGGCAAAATCTCGCCAAGGTGTTAAATATGATGAATTGAGGTAACAAACTCTTCAAATCTTTTTTTTTTTTCATCTCGCAAGAAAACTTTTCAGAAAGACCAATACGACCCCATGAGCTAACGTATTACACATTCTGTGCTAAAGTTAACGCCTAATAAAAGATGCTGCGCCTAAGACAGACAAGGACGAGAGGATACCGACAAGTTTTATTGAGCAACGAAAGATAACTTTGCTTTAAAGTTTGAGGCTGACAGAGGAGGCTGGGTGAGACGGTTGCGGCAACTGCTTTCGTGTAGTCGCTCGATTCATGCTTTTAATCCGCTCCATGGACTACGCAGGTCCTCGGAATTTTTTACGAGGTAGTAACGCAGAAAAAATAGAACTTTGGGAGCACTTTAGCCTTATTGCGGGGCTTGGTGTTTCAAAAGTAAAAAAACAGAAATGAGATACACCACGCTTGCGATGCGATTTTCTTTTTCTCGTAAAACGCACACCGCCATAGAGCGCGCGAAAAGAAACGTTGAATTTAAAAAAATCCTTTAGCGTGGTTTGGAGTTGTAATAGCTTCCAGTACCTGTCCGTTCACAGTGCACACCGTTCCATCATGTGGGCCAGCCACTGAGGGCGGCGCTGCGTCCAATGCCCACCCATGTTTTCATTCACCTCTAGCTGTATTTCCTTGTTTTTTCCCCCAAGTGGCCTCTCACGGGCCACCCAACAGATAAACACAAAAGCACGGCTAGCTGATAAAATAAGAAGGAAGAAAGTAAGTGGGGTACACGAAGGAGGCGTTACGCGCCATTGCTTTTCCACAGTTCAGCTCTATCGTTGATGCTCCCTATGTTGGGACCTCTCTCCCTCAGTTTCCTTTTTTGTTTATTTTGTTTTCTATTTGCTGCACGGTTTCACCTCTGACTCGTGTTTTGCACCCGAGGGCAGAGTGGCGTGCAGTCGGGGAACGCACCACTGCACACACCGCACATTTTAGCCCCCTTCGTGAGGAGTTCTCGCGGTACGGCAAAAGTCTTCACAAACACAGTCGTGGAGGCAGTTAAGCAAGGAAGCAAGAGGTAGGTTGACGCGAAGAAGCGACGCTAGCTTCACTTTTGGCTTCGAAGATCACGAAAGCTTTTTGTCTTTTTCATGAAATGAAGACGCACAAAACTGATCTTGTTGGTAGACGGAACTAAAACAAAGACATGCGGCGTATGTTTGTTTAAACCAGTTGATTAGGAAAAGACACAGTGCAGGATACAATTATAAGACCTACGGTGCTCGGTCGTCGGAGGTCTGACTACTGAAAAATGTCAGTCTTATAATCTTATCTTGCAGAATATTCTTTAAACATTTGTTTTCGTTTAACAGCTTGGCTAACGTTAACTGGGACACCCTATATAGCATCAACAGTAAGGTATACCAGCGACATAGAAACACAGCTCCATATTCGTGGGCACGAAACTCTTAGCTGGTGGGCACCTTTTACAGGCCTTTTGCGGTATACACCGCTATATACCCATGTGGCCACCTATTCACTCATACGATGTCTTCGCCCGTCTGGTTTTAGCGTTAAGTACAAAGAGACGGATGTGACAGGTTAGTAAAATGGCTGCTTTGGTCTCTATATTGTTCCTTTTGACACTAAATCTTGATTGTATTTCGGCACAATCAGAAAGAAAAAAAATATTAGAGTTATTTGATTCGTTAACAAAAGTAATGTTCAATAGCCTGGCAAGGGAACAAGAATTCATGATCGCCAGTCAGGCCCTATAGAGTCTTTAAAGGAGTACGTTTATATAGGTCTATTACTCACAGGGGACGCTGATCTTGAGGAGGAAATTCACCGAAGGATCAAATTGGTTGGAGTACATAGGGCATTTTTTTTTCATAATGGTTCACGCCATAATGGTTCACGCCTTCCAGTCATGGTTTTTCATAATGGTAATTATGAAACCATGACTGGAAGCTTATCGCTGTCGTTGAAAAGAAAAGTATTGTCGCCTGCAGATCCCTTTCAAGATAAGGCGCGGGCGACCGCGCGCGACCGTGCAAAGTACGCAGTTGGTGCTCGTGTAAACGCCGCCACCCTCCGTCCCACTCTGCCTTCCCGCTTCCCTCCCTGCGCACGCGAGATGGTCGGTCCCCCATTCGCGCGGTCGCGAAATCACCATATATGTAGAGCAAACGCGCCTTCTTCCGACGCGCGAGAGGCCGTGGGGGAGGGGGGGGGAGAAGGAGGGAAGGGAGGCGACGTTTAGCTGCGGCACCAAGCGCCTATTTATATCAGAGGCTCCGGCAACAGTCACCAACGCCGCACGCATTTTGAGCGAACGCGGGCAAAACGCCGACGGCGTCGACAACAGTTCTGCGTGTTGCCGGTGCTGCTGCATGTCCAAGTTTATACAGCTGATAAAGCTAATATCATTACTCCGTATAGCTCTCTACAAATTTGCTATCGCAATTGATGCTTCGCCTTTCAGGTGAAACTGCGACAACTTTTTCTGATTAAATGTTTCTCCACCACCACCACCACCCTCGCGCCCTTTCACTCGCACATACAGCGTTCGGCGGCGCGCGGCGACGATTTCATCTCCATTGACGTCATACGGAACCTCACGGCGACGGCGACGGCGACGGCGACGGCGACGGCAGAGATCTGCTTTGGAGTGTCCATATAATTGCTATCGCAATAAAATGCGTGCGGCGTTGGTGACTGTTGCCGGAGTATTTCGGGATGGGTAAGGGTGTGTTTTTAATTTAATATCCGCTGACGAACGTAGTGCTCCATCAGATAATTTAAGGCTTTGTTTATATCTGAGGGCTAAATTGTATGCATAGAAGTTTTCAAGCATACATGTAACTGTCAGGTTTCTCGAGCTTCCATGTAATCAGGACCAATCACCAGGGGTGCGTTAAGCGGTATGAAAGCGTCTATGTGTTTGTGTGTTTGTGAACGTATATGACCATATCAAGTTTTTCTTCTTTTTTTCTTTTTCCTGTGTTTCTTTTTGTATTTTTTTGGGGCACGAACTTTTTCTAGCAAAGGACCGTTGAAAAGGTTGAAACTGCTCATGCGTGTCATGTCGGTGCCTTAAAGCGTTTTGCAATAGTACTAAGACACGTAGAACGCAAGACGTTACTGCGCACCTTTATATTTTTTGAAGTTAAGCATGTTGGCGCGTTCCTGCGTAAGTGTATGCCATTGTATTCTTCAATCGTTTCAAGGTGCGAGCTGTTATGAACGTAGAGCGTGTGAGCGCGTGATTCATTGCTCGAGAATTTCTTCCTGGGCGAGTTGGTGTTTACTTAACATTTAACTACTTTGTAGCGCAAAAAGTAGAAATAAAAGATAACACTGAGAGGCGACATGAAAGGTAAGATGAGCGCTCGTCTTTTCTTTCCTCTCGCCTCTCACTGTTATCTATTATTTCGACGTTTTGCGCTACAAAGTTTCATCACTCGAGCAATGTCGTAGTCTCCGCGGAACTGAAGTCTCCTTCAATGCTGAAAACAGCGCATGCGTTTGTCCCTTTCTGTTTGCTGGGCTGAGGTAAAATAAAAGTGCAGTAATAATTCGCACAAACAGCCACCTTTTTTAAACTGAACCTCAGCCAAGCAACTTCAGGTTGAATTACGATAAATGTCAATGTAACAATGCTGTGTAGATTTCTTGTGCGTGTACGCTCTCTGTTAGTATGCAGCGCAGAGCTGAAATGAGAAATACAAGATTAAGCTCTACGTTGGCCTACATTCATGTCTACGCTACCCGGAAAAGCAATAGGTGGAGATCATGCTAAAGCGTCGTCAGACTTGAGCAGAAAGGTCAGAACCTTTTATGGTAAAAAGTTATGGACATGTTCCTGGTACACGAAGACATAAACGCGACTCTTGCAGAAAAACAACGACCGCTCGAAAAAAAAATAAGAACAAAGGTCGCTGCGCGCAGGGGAGAAAGTTATTGGACACGTGAAGCAGGTGTAATTGCCTCCACCTCTACGCTGCGGTCCAGTGCGGAAGCTAATTGGAAAAGCCGTGCTACGTCCCCATGGAAAGAACATTGTGCAGCAATCTCATGTAGTACCCCTGCGGCGATTCTTTTCACCATCTTTATAGCGCTATCGCACGTTTATTGTTAATCTCTGTCTTCTGTTTGAGCTTTGATGCGTCTCAGGGCAGCCTAGTAACATATAGCCGTAGGCCAGAAATATAACAACAATAATAATAATTATAACAAAAACCTCGTGATGCTGTTGGAGTTTTCGTGACAACGTGCATATAGCATGGCGTTGCCTATGTAG
The DNA here is from genome assembly GCF_013339745.2 of Dermacentor silvarum. NCBI lineage: Eukaryota > Metazoa > Arthropoda > Arachnida > Ixodida > Ixodidae > Dermacentor > Dermacentor silvarum. Next base: position 9,457,010 of record NC_051161.1, read on the forward strand.
GCTGCCTGTGTGTTGTCTGTGTACTGCACAGCCTCATGTGTATATCTGTATAGGTAAGGGGCTTTAGCTGCCATATTGCGACACCAATAAAAGAGGGCAAAAGAAGGCAATCTGAGGCATAGTTATATAGTTCTTTGCAGGCTTAACACTCGCTGCGCTCTAAATATGTTTGCACTCTGAAGGGCTCTGGTTTGTCCTTACGTTACACCCTTACCGCTAAGGCTATACAAATATCATTCTACACGACAACGAGCTCACATACACAGAAAAGCCTTAGTTGAAAATTAACAATTCTGACCATCTGGTGTGCACTGAAACGTCTTACGCAAGAGTTTGACAGCGATAGCTACAACGCTGTTTTCGAGTAGTCCATCGCAGCTATCATTATGTTTATGCGCCACAAAAACTGACTATAAAAGAAACTTTTATTTGTATAGCAACGATTCGATCTAACCTCTTAAAGGTGAGCGTGTTAGGCATGCGACATACCATGCATCGTTTTACCCCCACAAGGGCGTTAAATTGTTTAGTGCGTCGTTTTCATAGCCGAAAACGGTTCTTTCAGCATGAGCGCCTCTCCAGCCATCTATTAATGACTCGAATTTGAATGCCGAAACAAACGTGTCACGCGCGACAATGGAGGACACTTGTGCAGTAGAGACTCATCAAATATTTCAGACGTACACGCACTCACAAGCACATGCTTACAGACACATAGCTCGCACACGCACTCTCAGCGACAGTTACACATTGCGCTCACGGACAACTCTATTATAGCGTAGGAGTTTATACATTTGACAAGGTTACATTCCGCCAGAAAAAATCGAGTGATTTCACGAGACATCAGGTTCTCCGTGTGGAAAACCCCAAGCTTTCAAAACAACCGACTGCACCATCTAGACTCATTGCTCTGCATTCGCATCAAAACTGGAGTCTGCCGACGCTTGGCCACGTTGCTTTGTCGACTATGGCCAGAAGTGGCCTTTACGAAGTCTTATGCTTTTAGCATCGGAACGGCATGCTTCCGTGCGATGACTCTGGTTGCAATTTATTTATTTATTTATTTATTTATTTATTTATTTATTTATTTATTTATTTATTTATTTATTTATTTATTTATTTATTTATTTATTTATTTATTTATTTATTTATTTATTTATTTATTTATTTATTTATTTATTTATTTATTTATTTATTTATTTATTTATTTATTTATTTATTGTACCTGGTATGTGCCATTGAACTTGGACCCTTTCTGCACTATCGCCAGGATCCGCCCACTTTTCAGCATGACACTACCACCACCACCGCCGACACTTGTGATCCTATAAAACTTCGTTAAAAAATTGTGTTAAAAAAAAAGGAAGGATGTCACCATTTACATTCACTAATAGTTTTTCCAATATAACGCTGTTCTTCATAGTCTAATTCTCGCAATAAAAATGCACCAGAGAGCAGGGCAGGTCACAACGCCAGTGAAATAATGGCGCGCCAGTGCCCAAGAAGACTCCGTGTTACACGAACACCATGTTAGAAATGCCTTGCTGTTTTTGTGTGGATTACGGTTTTCGCTTGTGCCTAAATTTTGCATCTCATCTGGGCCAGATCGCATCACAAAGTGCAAGATTTAGCGCTAGATCATTAAAGCTCCTCAGTGATAAAACGAACAGCTGTCATGGAACGAGGCCAGCTTTTGTGAGTGAACATCACACGTGGAAGGGAGAGTAAAAAAAAAAAAGAAACTCCCCGAAACGGAAAAAAAAGCTCGCTCCTGATCACACCATTATTTCGGATGACAAAATACTGAGTTCGATTATTTCTTCCGATCACGGATGAGACGGAATAAAACGCCCGGCACTATAGCGAGGCGGTGAGAACAGTGGTTTGATGTCCGAGCGCTATTGCTCGACGATGTGCACCGACACCATACACCGAGCTTCCTGCTACTGGGAATGGGAACTACAGTGGTTGTGGTTCGGGGTGCAGTAGAACACGGCGAAGACAAATCACGTTGGTTCTGCTTCATCCACCACTACACCGCTCACTGAACACGGCATCTTATACATTTTTCCGCTTGTCAGCTTATCGGCTACCGTAGCCCATCGACCTTCATTTTTTTCTGTTTTTGCGAATCATCTAAAAACAGGGAACGTACTGGGACAAATACGAAAGCTGCTGGGAACGGCAATCTGAAAGCGGGAAACGCGGACACACACACACTCGTACGAAAAAAAAAAGAAAACAAGAAGAAGCAAGGGAATAACAAAAGGAGCTGCAGACAAGCCTGTGTGCTCATCCTTAGTTCACCGAAGGGCCCAAGCGAGGTGGCAGTGATATTTGTCTGGACCAGTGAGTCATGCGCCTCAGGAAGTCAGCGAGGTGCAAGCAGAGGAAGAAGCGTTGTTCTTAAATGTTTCTTCTCCAGCGGCGTTGCAGAACCTTTTTGCTAGCGTGCAAATGCTTATTTTTTGCTTGCGGAAAAATAGCAGTTTTCGCTCTGAGATACCAAAACCTACACAAGAATAGTGAAGCGGGCAACTGGAAATGATCTGTTGTAAGCATTGCACATGCGGACGACCGTGTAAAAACAAATTAAAGTACAGCGTCGAGTGTCAACTCAGAAAGTTATTTAGAAAAACGCGCTAATATGAATAACGGTAGCTTTGCAACAAATACAATAATTTATTAAATTCACACGAACAAAAAAATGACTGGCTCTGACAAAGCGGATGTCCAACGAGGCTGTGGAAAGCCGCCACCACAACTATTTAGGGCGGTATTCTTTATAAATACCAAATCATTATATATGCCATAAAGCAAAAAATGTGTGCCGCGGCTATGAACGTTGTGGCTCATACGCTAATCTATGACGATGGGGCGGACTTGGCGCAGCAAACGCACTACGTGGCCATCGCGCCGGGCGAAAACAAGACGCCGGTGTCTTTGCTCTTTGACGAACATGCGTAAGACGCTCATTATAATCAATAATTATAATATATAAATTCGCTATACCAATATTAACTACAGCAGACCCACCATAGTCACAGCTTCGCTGGCTTCCATCTTCGCAGTAGTGGAAGGGCTCTGAATTTTTTAGTTGCTGTTGTTCTTATCAGAGTCGCATGGAAAATGTCTTTAAATATGTACAAGCAGACATACATACAAGCATAAAGTGCTACTTCTGGTTCCGAAGAAGCTTTAGTATATTGAAAAGATTTTTTTTTCTAAGCTCAGCAATAAATTATTAGACATACCGTTAAATTTATAAACGAAACAAGAAATCCAACGGAGAGAGACCATGACGCTGTAAAACACAGTATGGAGATAGAAATAAAGTCAGTATAACCATATATCGTGAATAATATGAAGTCTACAAATTACTACTTGGTAATCACGCTGGGAGATTACTTCGCGTTTACCATTGCGCTGCAGTGGATTCCCAGCCACTGTGGAATAGCCGGAAATGAGCAGGTTGCCGCGGAAGCAAAAATGGCGCACACTGACGGGAAGATTATAAAACTTCCCTTTTGCCGTTATGACATCAACGCCTTGCTACACAACTCCATCAAAACGTCTATGGAGCGACAATGGGACAACCCCGAACATCGGCAAGAGCGCCTCTATAGATTTGACGCCGGTTTGCAATTCCGACTTCCACTTCAAATGCGGAGAGGCCAGGAAACACTAATCCATCGATTACGGCTTGGTGTGGCGTACACTCGCAAATACCTTCACATGACTGGACGAGAACGGGACCCTGATTGTAGCGTCTGTCATACTCCCGAGACAATAGAACGCATACTTTGCGTGTGCCCTCAATATGCGGCCGAGCGAAGGACACCAAAGCGTAGTGTTGACTGTTTGGACTCCCGCCCCTTTTCGGAAGCCAAGGCTTTAGCCGCATGAAGAAGCGTTGATCATGCCCAGCGCACCATAAGGTCACTTTTGAACTTTACGTGTGAGACAGGCTTAGACGGTCGTCTCTAGGACCTGTGCAGTGTGCAGTGCGCAAAATGTGTTTGTGCGATGACGTTTTGTGTGGACAACACTACTCCTGCGTGTAGTGCGTGAAAAGTGCGCAACCGCGTATTGGACAATGTGTGTAAATAGCAGCTCATTGTACGGTATCATAATCACCTGCCATCTACCTCTCCCTGTATCTCCCACTTCCCCTTACCCCAGTGAGGAGTAGCAGGCCAGAGACACGCTCTCCAGGCCGACCTCTCCTCCCTTCTCTTCATTAAAATCTACTCTCTTTCTCTACTTCGCGTTTATCAGAGTTTCCTGTAAAGGGTATCCTGATAACGGTACTTAGCCATTTAGTGCCTGCCTTAGTGGCAGACGCAAACATTTATTTTGAGTACCTTGTCGCAATGTACCACACCGCCCTAATGTCCACTCCGGTGAGACAACGACCGCTTACTGGGGACATTGTGTAATAAGGAAATAAAAAAAATTGTTCTGAAATATGCAGCCCCCCATCCTGCGGACGTGTGGAAGAGGGTGACTTGAGACTAGTGGCCGCGGCTGGCGGTGCAACGCAATCGGGGCGCTAGGCTACCCAAATAAATGTGAGTTAACATTTCGAATCGTTGCTAGTAAGGAGCCAGTGGGCATTAAGGCACCTCGGCGCCGTTAACGGCTCCCCGTCGTGTCGTTGCCACTGTGTGGTTTGCCGCGATGCACCTTGCTCGACGAGCTGAATACGGCAAGCGCATTACCCGGTATGCGCGTGGAGGAGTAACACCACTAGCACTGGCACCTCGGAAATGGGGCTCACCTCGTGTGGCATGAACTAAGTGACGACGCTCCAGGGCAAAACAGAAAACACAAGTATGCGTGTTATCTTTCTTTTTTTTTCCTTTTCGCTCATGCGCACTGCTAACAATAACTCACAAAAATATTTGCCATTGACTGATTTTCACTATGCAGTGCATTTTTTTTTTTACCTCGAGCACTTGAAAAAAAAAAAAAAAAGAACAGGCCTACAAAATTTATTCTATTTACATCTAAGAATAATTATCTGCCCAGGCGGATATCATTTGCAAGAAAAACCAAAGCAATTCGTTCACAAATAAACTAATAACATTTTAACTTCTGCGTTACGAACTTTACAATACACGTTTGTACCGGAAAGCACAAGGAAATGATCAAAAAGTCTAGGTCCGTGTTTCTACATTTCAGATTGGCCATGTAGACCGAAAGAACTAGCGTCAATTATTATTTAAATTTACCTGATTACGACTGCGGTGCCGCAACGTGCAGCTGACTGTTCAACCGCTGTGTGACGTATACGATTGGCGCAGAATGAAGCTGGCGTAGCGCTTCCTTCTCCCCGCGAGCTGATGCCGATTGGCGCTTCGCGCAGCTACCAATTGAACGCAGAGTCACTTGAGCAGCGATAGTGAGACGGACCGCTTTATCTCGCCGTATGGCACAGCTTCATTTGACACTATCACACTACGTCACAGTGAGCCGTGCTTCGCGGTTCCGTGTGTGTAATGAGGAGAACTTGAGAGAGACTTTGGCGCTAGTTATTTTGGCCAACATTGCCATTTCGAAGAGTAGAAATATGAAACTACACGTTATGACGATTCCCGTCAACTTTTCGATATGAACAGGTGCCGTAAAGGTTGTAACTAGAAAATATAATTATTGCAGTTAGCTTAATTAGCGAATTACTTTATTTTCAAGTTGTGTCCGCCTGAGCGGGTAATTTATCTGTAGTGACGTTATTTGAATAAATATTGCTGGCTTTAGATCAGTGTTAGAATTAAAAATAAAAAAAAATGGAAACAAAACACGCTGTATTTTACAAAAATAATTCCAGTGAAACGTGACGTAAAGAATCTATACATGCGAAGTAACCAAACAGAACGTCAGGCATTTAATAATATTGTGTCTAATATTTAGTAATAATGTGTCTGCTTCCGCGTAACAATATCTTACAAAATGCAATACGAAGCGAAGACATTATGCCCCCTTTTGTCCTTCAAGCGATAAAATGTTCGGCTGGAGTGTAATTAGATGTTTTGGAGCATGAAGCTTTTCGAGAAATGAAAAGCCTCATCAACGACAATTTTTACTTCAGGTTTCATAAAACCGTTGATAGTATTTACTTATCCACAAGCGATAGTTTTTTGGGCGAAGCGACACACAAAATTCACACCAGAACAACAGCGTGTGTGATATCTAGAAACATAAAAGAACAGCAAATGTATCGCACATAAACGAAACTTCTAGTAATAAAAACGTCGTGCTGCAATGTTTCACTCGGTGCCAGGAAATATTTTGGGTGAATGTACATCTATAGCCATCATCGTCAGTCTATATTTATGTCTACTGCAGAACGAAGGCCTCTCCTGCGATCTCCAGTGAACCCTGTCTTTCGGTAGCTGATTCTAATTGTAGGAGTCATGAGGAAGGTAGTGGCCTCACGAGGCAGGGAGGACAATTCCTGTTCTGGTGAGGGGATGACTTTGTTGAAGCTTAGTGGACCTTTCTAATTTGGTTGCACCTGGACTAGTATAGCCCCACTAGCTCTCGGCAGTATTTTTTTTTTTTTTGCTGGTGTCAGGCGCCATGCACTCCATGCCTGAAAATGTAGTGGACTGAAGGAGGATTCGAACTTACGACGTTCAGATTAGAAGCCGGGTGTTCTATCCCTGCTCCACGCCACTACCACATCTATAGTGGTACTTCCCTATTAAAAAAAAAAAAAGTAGCGAGAACATTTAATTCAAGGCACGACTATTACTTCTGGAGTTCTCACCCACGCCGCTGCATCTACATATGCACATGAATTCTTGTACTAAGCTGACGGGTGAATGAAGCCGCCTGTCAGATTTTCTCAGTATCAGCGCTCCACACATGTTTAGGAGGCAATATTAATGCACACGCTAGAAAGTGCAAACTGTCGTCCTCATATATCTTTTGACATGAGTACGTGTCGGACGAGCCGGACGGCATGTGTTGTGATTATATAACTACTTATGTGCGGCGCAATTCTTCCATCCCACAACTGGCTGGAAATGGCAGGCCTGTAACCAGGGAGTGTTTTTTAGTTTCTATTAAATACAACACGCGAACGCTCTCGAGTGAGGCTAGCTTAGCAGGGCTGTTTGAAGAATTATCAGGTATTGCCGGGGATATTATTGGCCTTAGTGATGTTAAAAGGCCTGGTGAGGATTATACAGTGCTGACTAACGGCCACGTCCTCTGCTACAAAGGTATTCCAGATAAGAATGAATACAGGGTAGGATTTCTCATTTATAAGGGCATAGCGGGCAACATTGATTAATTCTGCAGCATTATAGAGAGGATAGCAGTCGTCGTAATAAAGCTGAATAGGAGGTATAGAATAAATGTAGTACAATCCTACGCCCCAACCTCCAGTTATGATGATGAACAGTTTTATGAAGAAATTGAATTAGCGATCAGAAAGGCGCAATCTCAATGCAAAAGGGGGGAAATGCAGGCTGGTGAGCAAGCAATTGGCAAATACGGACATCGACTCTAGGAAGTCCAGAGCAGAGATGTTGGTACAATTCGCGGAAACGAATAGACTCCGAATAATGAATACCTTCTTCAGGAAACGCAGCACCAGGAAGTGGACCTGGAAAAGCCCTAATGGAGAAACAATGAAATGAAATAGATTTCATACTCTCTGCCTGATCCCAACATAGTGCAGGATGTAGAAGTGTTAGGTATAGGTAAAGTGCTGTGACCATAGGTTAGGGAGGTTTAGGATTTGTCTCAATTTGAAGAGAGAAATAGTAAAATTGGACACCAAGAAACAGGCTAACCTAGACGCAGTAAGGATAAAAACAGACCAATTCAGGCTGGTGTTCGCAAACAAATATGCAGTTTAAAGGGAAACTGAGACATCCACCCAAATGTAGCAATTTGCTACAATCGAAACCCAACCGGGTTCCTCGAAAGAAAGCCTCGCAGTTGAAGAAAAATTCGTCCTGGTCCGGGACTCGAACCCGGGACCACCGCCTTTCCGGGGCAGCCGCTCTACCATCTGAGCTAACCAGGCGGCTAGCAGATGGCAGGGCGAAGTCGAATTTGTCGACAACTCGAAGCAAAGGCAAGTGTATGACGTCAAATATGCAGTTTTAGAACAGAAAGATGAAGAAAACATAGAGGTAATGAATGAAACCGTATCTGGGCTGATCTCAGACGCAGCAATTGAAGAGGGAGGTAAGGCACCAAGGCAACCGGTAGGTAAGCTCGCTCAAGTAACAAAGTACCTAATAAAGAAACGTCAAAGCATGAAAGTGTCAAACTCAAGAGGTCAGATAGAATTCGCTGAACTGTCAAAACTGATCGACAGGAAGAAAGTAAGGGATATTCGATATTCTAAAGTGGGAAAGATTGAGGAAGCCGTAAAATATGGATGCGGCATGAAATCAGTGAGAAGAAAACTTGGCATAGGACAAGGCAAGGTGTATGCACCGAAAGATAAGCAGGGTAATATCATCAGCAATTTTGATGACATAGTAAAAGCAGTGGAAGAATTCTATACTGACCTGTACAGTGCCCAAAACAGCCAAACTACTTTCATTTGAAATAGTGATGAACCGGATACAGAGGCTCCTTCTATAAACAGCGAATGAAGTTAGAAGGGCCATGCAAGACATGACCAGGGGAAAAGTTGCTGGAGAAGATGGAATAACAGTCGACTTAATAAAGTATGGAGGAGATATGCTTGAAAAGCTTGCGGCCCTTTATACGCAATGCCTCACGACTTCAAGTGTACCAGAGAACTAGAAGAATGCCAACATTATACTAATCCATTAGAGAACCGAAAAATTAGAGGCCCATTAGCTTGCTTTCAGTACTGCTTAAAATATTCACCAAGATAATTTACAATAGAATCAGGGCAACACTTGGCTTCAACCAGCCAAGAGAACAGGCTGGCTTCAGGAAGGGATATTCTACAATGGATCACATCCATGTCATCAATCAAGTAATCGAGAAATCTGCGGATTACCATCAACCTCTCTAAATGGTATCCATAGAATATGAAAAGGCATTTGATTCAGTAGAGAGACCAGTAGTCATATACAAATTGCATAATCAAGGAGTACAGGACCATACGTGAATATCTTGGGAAATATCTACAAAGATTCCACAGCTACATTGGTTCTCCACATGATAAGTAGAAAGTTACCTATCAAGCTAGAAAGGGCAGGAAATATTGAGCGCCGACCAATCGTTAAAAAAAAAAAAAAGACGTTTCGGCCCCGCTACGGGAGCCTTGTTCACACTTAGGCTGCATGTTTACCGATGTCAGCCATACTACAGTATGTCCCAACTATCATGCACAAAGAATAGAAATATGCAAATGCCACGTAGCTGGACAGAACCAAGGTAATGTCGTTTGCTGTCGTTTGTGAAAATTGCAGAGCAACATAAAAAAAACTCCCCGGTACAACTTTCTGTTGCTCAACACGTGCTACATGAAAGTGTTTTCCGAGTGTTAAAGAAGCCCGTGAATACACTCAAAATTGCTTCGTGACTGGCCGCTCGAGCCACTTTGCGTGCATTCGCGGGCTTTTTTCACGCTCGGAAAGGACTTTTATGTAGCACGTGTTGAGCAACAGAAAGTTGTATCGGGGAGCTTTTCATGTTTCTCTACAATTATCTCATTGACACTTTTCATCTAATTATAATAAAACGTTTCAGAAGGTGAAAAAATAATTAAGACAAATTATGTAATTATGCGGAATGCAAAAAATAATCTGAGTATCTCCAAGCGGCGGCAAACAACATTACGTTGGTTCTACCCAGCTACGTGGCATTTGCATATCTTTAAATATTGGTGCATGGTAGTAGGGACACCCTGTATACTTGGGAATCAGCATAAGTGCAGTGCAGAAACAAAACTATTAATCTGGGGGCAATCTGTAATTTGGTTATATGCGAAGCATCCAGAGGAAATGGATTGAAGCCGAGGAAACAAAGCTGCTCTAGCATTGCAACACGTCTGGAATTTCCTGCTTCCGCAGAGGCGATAGCGCCAAGAGCGAGCGTATATATACAAATAACGATGGGACACATTTGCATCCGACATCGCGGTGGCTTGGTTCTCAGGTTGTGCCGAGCCAGTAGGAAATCACAGAAAAGCAGGCAGCTGGCGACAAAGAAATAGGCGAAAAGAAATGGCACATATGGCTCGTTGTAGGACTACGATATAACATTCCCAACATACCCCAAGCAGTGGCAGGCTTAATAACCCAAAGGACAGCATTTTGTTCACAACCATACACCATGGCCCATATACCGCCCAGGCTGTTCTGTATGAGACACAGGTGTATCGTCTGCATACCGGTAGGCGACCAGATGCGCACAGTGAAAGCGTATAGAAAAGCAGAAATACGAGATGTGTTAAACGAATATGGTGGTTTTGGTAAGACAATAACAATCAGGGGCTAGCAGAGTTTCGCTTGCAACACGTGTATGCAATTTAACATCGTCCCATTTTGTGATGTCACTTTTACGAAATGAACCTTCCACTCAAATGCCAGCTGGATGTAAATCTTTCGAACTGTAGCTAGACACTAATTCATCGACTGCTTCTTGGCACAGCACACACCAAACATTTTCTATACCGCATAAAACGGGCTTCTTCTCCGGCTTACACCTGGGGCAACGACGATGAGGAAGTTCGCCATCTACTCCTTGAATGCCCCAGATATGCGGCGCGAAGACGGCAACTGGAACAAGATCTACACTCCATTAATTTTCACCGAAATTTCTCGCTCGCAAAGTTGCTGGGCCCATCGCCATCGAAAATTGCTCAGCGAAAAGCATTGAATGCGCTGAAACATTTTTTAGAAGACACAGGCATCCTTAACAACTACTAGATATCGCACTGAATAGCCACACAGTGTAACGACAATTTGCTTCTATTACTTGTCATTATTAGCGCTTTTGTATCACTTGTTATACTCTATATTCTGTGCAATGTCATCTGTTTACATGCTCATCACAGTCTACATTGTGGCTGCTTGTGCGTGTTTGTGACTTTGTTTAGAAACTGATTATGGTACGACTTGCCTTTGCCTTTTAAATTTATGTTTGTATAGGACTGTGTGCTGTGGATTTCTGGTCATGTGATGCTGTTTCTTTCCATTTTCTCCCGACATATATTTTTTTATACTGTAGTTTATGTTATGCGAAAAGGAGTATCCGTCAGCATTATAGCGTGACAACATCTCTTTATCTTTATTTTCATTTCAATAAAAAAGTACACAAAATTAAAACCTCGTAACAGTCTCCTAACTGCAGTCCATTGCAATAATTACATCTCTAAAACACGTCTCCATGCAATGGAAACACGCTCAAAGCAGTAAACGCGATACTATGAAAAAAAGAAAAAAGAAAAAAAATGTCGCAGTTTCGCCCGAAAGGCGAAGCATCGATTGCGATAGCAAATTAGTAGAGAGCTATTCGGAGTAGAGATAGTAGTTTTATCGGCTGCATAAACTTGGACACATTGGCTTACTAACTGAAGTAACAATCGTGGTGTCACCGCGCACAAGCAAACATGAATAGATCACACTGAATGACCGCAGACAACGACTGTCAAAATGCTGGCAGCAAGCGCAGGTTCGCGCGGTTTATCGCTTCAACGGAAACTGAGCGGCGAATGCACAGCGCATACAAAAGTCAGAGCCGTGTGGAGATAAGAGATGGTGCGGGCGACCGGCACCACCGGGCAAAGTGCAGAGGAAAAGTTGTTGGCAGAGAAGAAGCTGCTCCCCCCCCCCCCCCCCCCCATCCCTAGCGCACTGCCTTCCCGCTTTCATGCTTTCGCGTGGGAGATTGAGTGGTCAGTTCCCCTTGCGTCCGGTTGCAAGATAAGCATTTGGTGAAGCAGCACAGCGTCGCCCCGCCTCCCTCCCTCCCATACCCCCCGGCCTTTCGCGCGACGGTCGTGCGTTCGCTTTCCGGGATAGTGCGCCTCCCCCGCGCGCTTTCGCTCGCGCATACTGCGCGCGGCGACGATTTTATCGCCCTTAGAATCTATACGGAACCTCACGTCGACGGCGACGGCGACGCTGACGCCAGAAATCCGGTTTAAGTGTCCATATAATTGCTATTGCAACAAAAAAAACTTTTATGTAGGGATAACCTTTGTGAGCGTTGTCGTGAAGGGTGTTTTGTGAGCGTGGCATTAAAGAAATTTCAATAAACACATTGGTGGGCTAGTTGGCACATTGTTTTTATTTTTACCTGAATTGCGACGCAGCAAAATATCAATGAAGAGAACTCTGACAAGGACGAGTCCTTGTCGGTTCTTACGTCATTGATATTTTGCTGCGTCGGAAAATGCGCCTGAAATTGCTTCATTCCTTTATTTCACGTTCTTTAGAACATCCGGTACCCTTAATACAAGAATATAAAAAACATGTCCCAGAGAAGGAAGAAATCCTCTTAAGAACAATTGTTATGCGTGTAGCCACCCCTTTATTATCAATCTGAATTTTGATGAGGTGAGAAGGCAGGTGAAATCAAAGGCAACAGTAAAATTTGGGTCTCATGCGTCAGCGTACCGGTCGAATCAGCACGCGGAAGAACTTCGAGAAACGAGAAGCATTCGTCTTTGTTGGAATGTGAAGCACTGCAAACAGTACGACTGCCTTTTTATTCTGTGGTGTGATGTTTTTTTTTTTTCATTTGAAATTATTAGTGGTATTTGTCCACGCTTTCCTGTTTATCCTCTATAGTAACCGTGCCACTGCTCTTTCTTTATTTCGAGGTATTTAGTTTCATTTTATTCTGCTTTGATTTGCGCTTTAGAATTGTTATTCTTTCCCCCTATGTCAGCCTACGTATGGGCGAATTAAAGGCAAAGGAAATAAATGAGTAAAAGCAAGATACAACGAAACAAACGAAGAAAATGTGAACTCTCCTACTATTCAGTCTTCCTTCTCTCCATTTGTCCTTTATTTCTGGCGCTGTATTGCACTGTTCAGATGGTTTTGAACACCTGTGAAAAAAATAACGGAATCACTTCGCCACCCGTCCTCTATCGCATCCACTCACTCACTCACTCACTCACTCACTCACTCACTCACTCACTCACTCACTCACTCACTCACTCACTCACTCACTCACTCACTCACTCACTCACTCACTCACTCACTCACTCACTCACTCACTCACTCACTCACTCACTCACTCACTCACTCACTCACTCACTCACTCACTCACTCACTCACTCACTCACTCACTCATGCAGTGGTTTGTACCAGCGATAACGGCACACTGGTTGGCACGGTGGGTAATCTACCTTGGCTCGCCCACCCATCAAAACCCCCTGCACCGGTTCCAGCTCGTTAATATAGAAGGCATTGTTTCATCTCAGCTGTGCCCTCCTCCAAAGCTCTCTTCAGATTAGCGAGACACGCCGTTTGTTTCAATTAGTGGCCGCGCGTCGCCTCTGGCATGTCCGCTGCTCAGTCTTCATTTGGCATGGTTGCCAGATGAAGTCGGGCCAAGATGTACGCGGACAACGACAGACAACGACGGATCTACAACCACAGGTTCGTCGGGACAATAGGGAAAGTCAAGGCACAAGTGGTAGGACAACATGGTCGCGATTTAGTATCAATAATTTATAGCACATTGATTCTAGAGAATGACTCTGGAGGCGTCGTAAATCCGCTGACAAGCTTTAGACAGATATATAAACGGGGTGGGAAAGCCAGGGAGGTTAACCTGAAAAGATTCTGGTTTGCTACCCTGCACTGCGGGAAGGGAAAAGGGAAATGAAAGACGGAAAGAACAGCGGAGAGAAACAGACAAGCTTTAGCCTTCCTTTGTACACTGCGCGAACTACCCTCTGTTTGTTGTGTACTATTATTGCTATACTCGGATTTCAATTTATTTGGTTGCGCATGTTCAAAGCAACATCGATTATTTTCTCATCTCTCGACCACTGTAGCAGAAGCACTGCCTCGTCAGCCAGAAAGAAAACATTATTTTGGATAGTTGGTGCTGTTGGTCTTGCGGCTTGTGCTTTCTGAAATATTGATCCGAGTGCATCATTTTATCTTTGCACTTAGCAGTGCGAAATAGTCAGATGAGTGTGACGCATAACTTCGAGCATCTATGCCGCAGAGTCTAATTAGTAACTTGCCGAAATGAAGGCACCGCCCCTGATTGTACTTATTTGTCACCGATCCTATTCTCTATAAAAACAAGCGCTTAAGTCCCCGCAACCGTGGGAGATGTACCTTAATTGAGGAAGACGACCTTCATTCTTCGAGCGAAGCGTTTATCGCTGAGTTCGGTAGCGGGCGGAACACAGCACCTGATGGCTGAGTTTAAGACAAGACTGTGGGTATGTGAAAAGATAAACGCTGTGATTGGCTTCTTTTTCTGCTGCTGCTACTACTCCTCCTCCTCACGGCGTTCTTGTTTTGACTCCTGGCTCGGCGGCCGCGTTTATCCGGACACCGAATGCAAGAACGCTCGCGTGCCATGCTTACCGTGCTTGGTAAAGACCACATGGGAGATGGGGTCGATTCTAACGGGAATCACCCACTCGACATCTGTCGCAGCCCGCGCATTACTTTGGGACGTTAAACCCAATTTAAAAAAAAAAGGTCACAACCGCCCTACCTTCCCCATCTGTGTGTCATTAATAAACAAAAGAAGTACGAGAAGTCAACACTTAATTTATAGAATGCGAACGGGATCAGCCTGCCCTCCAGCAAGGGCGTTCAAATCTGGTCGTGCTTCCTGTCCGTTATCCACAGAATGTCAGCATAGTAGCCATGCTGACACTCTTCGTTTGGTTCTGCCGCCGTTTCAGTGTGGAAATGAAAACTCTGCTTGACAGCAAGTAAACAAGGTTGCTTTAACGAAACGCGCTGTTTTGAACAGGAACAACTCTAAAGCGGAAAAGAATACGCGAACATTTATCTAATACGTTTATTCAAAAAAATGTGCAACCAACTCACCCCAATCTCAAGCCTACTTGTAAAAAAAAAGAAGAAAATTTAGAGCCCTTTCATTACTGTGCAGATGGAAGCCAGCGAAGCTGTGACTATGGTGGGTCTGCTATATTGAATATTGCTATAGTGAATTTATATATTATCATTATTGATAATATTGAGCGTTTTCGGCATGTTAGTCAAAGAGCAAGGGCACCGGCGTTTTGTTTTCGCCCGGCGCGATGGCCAAGTAGTCCGTTTGCTGCGCCAAGTCCGCCCTATCGCCATAGACTAGCGTATGAACGACAGCGTTCATACCCAAATATACAACGCGGGTATGAGTCGCGCGTGGTTTCTTTCTTACCTTCTTTCTTTCTTTCTTTCTTCTTTCTTTCTTTCTTTCTTTCTTTCTTTCTTTCTTTCTTCTTTCTTTCTTTCTTTCCTTCCTTCCTTCCCTCCTTCCTTCCTTCCTTCCTTCCTTCCTTCCTTCCTTCCTTCCTTCCTTCCTTCCTTCCTTCCTTCCTTCTTTCTTTCTTTCTTTCTTTCTAGTCCCTGGCTTACATCCGCATATCCATGGCTCATACCCGGATATCAATTGCGGGCATTCGCCACACGTGATTTTATTATCGTTAATCGTGACTTAGCTGACGAGCATGTCATGTTATTTATCTCATGACCAATCAGTTATGTTAGGCCTCATTCACACAGCCGTCAAACGCTCCGTCACGTCACTGTCACGGCATCCGTTTTCGTCAGGGGAGAGGGTTTCCGAGTCGTTTTCCCCTCAAAAACGGCTCGCCGGCGACGCAGAGCGGTGCTCTACGTTTCCGTCGCCAGCACGGTGACGGAAACCCTCTCGGAAACCCTCTCCCCTGACAAAACGGATGCCGTGACGGTGACGTGACGGAGTGTTTGACGGCTGTGTGAATGAGGCCTTAGTCATCCATTTTGACACCTGTGCTAAGGCACAAAGGGGGGGGGGGGGGTGAACCGCCACGCACATGAAGCCAAACCACCACGCACATGGAGCCGAAGTGCTGATCATGATAGAGAGAGCAATAAACTTTTATTTTCCGAAACGGTAATCCGAGTCAGGACCCGGTTCACCCTAGGTGGGAGGATTCCTTATTCCAGGAATCCTCTGGCTTGGGCTGCCTCCTTGGACCGGGCGACAAGACTGAGTTGATCGTCTAGGTTGTCAGAGGAAAGCTTCGCCTCTCACGTTTCAGTGTTGGTATTGAAGTGCGCTGAGTTGGGGTGCTCCTCTTGTCTTGTGTCGTCTTGTTGAGCTTGTGAGCTGGGGTCTAGGGATGTGTCACGCAGTGGGCAATCCTGGGCTATGTGTTGCAGGGTGTCTGGGACGTCACAGTGGGTGCATGTGTATGAGTACTGCCTAGGATAGAGTCTGTGCATGATTATTCCGTGTACATAGGTGTTTGTCTGTAGGCGGCGGAGGATGACTTCTTCCTCTTTGCTCAGCTTCTTGTGTGGTGATGGATACGTTCTTCTGCTGAGTCGGTGGTGTTGCAGAAGCTCCGAGAACTTCAGAGCGATGTCATCAACGTTGGTGGCCGGCCTAGTGTGAAATAGCAGGAAAGCCCGGCTGGTATGCTCGCGGACAGCGGCGTGTGCCGCCTCATTTCTTGTCATGCCCTGATGGCCTTGAATCCAGTTGATGTGGGTGTCAGGGAGCGGGGTGCGTGCGATGTGACTTTGAAGTATCTTGAGCGCGGTTGCTGATATGCGTCCGTTTTGATAGTGGCGAGGTGCTGCTTGGGAATCAGTGAGGATTACGACTACTTCAGGGCAAGTTGTTAGCGCCAGAGCGATTGCCGTTTCCTCTGCAGTCTCGGCGGCTCTTGCCCGGATGGTGACAGCGGCGAGTTCATTGCCTTGGTGATCCGTGACTCTTTCAATGAGGCTTTGTTGATGTTGCGGTTTGCTCTTGAAGGCTCTTACGGTTACCGCTTCTGCTGATTCGACGCTGGCGCTGCCGGAGCTGCCGACCACTTCGGCGTAATTCACGCGTTTTCGGGAACGCGACAGCGTTCCCGAAAACGCGTTTTGATCGTGATCTTGACATGGATCTGCTACTTCTTGTGGTGCTACTGGTGGTGTTACTTGAGTTGTAGGTGTGTCCATTCGAACCGCCTAGTTCAGGGAAGTCGTCGGGGTTGGAGCTCCATCGACTGTATCGTTCATGGATCCTGTTTTGCCATTGCTGTCTTACTAGTCTTTTTTTTTTTTTAACAGCGAAGCTGTTTAGGCCAGCCGTATTGTGTGGTTCGTGTTTCGTATCTAGAAACTGCCACGCCGTAGCCATGGCAACCAGGAGGGCGGCGACACCCATGCATAGGGCGACGCGGCGCATGCGCACGCTGTCTCCCCCTCACCAGCTCCCTCCGTTCCCGACCCCCACCTCTCTTCTCTCCGCGGCGCGCTGAGCCAGGAGAGAGAGAGAAAAAAAGGCGAAAGCTTGAACGGCTACTCGGGTGGTAACTAGTTGAACGCATGAATAGCCGCCTCGCCCATCTTCAACACACACCAGATGGCTAGCAGATGGCTAGATGTCATATGCCACATCACCTACGTTGCTGCGTACCTCAACTGGTACCGGGCTGAACAAAACAAGCTCGACACCCTCATACGAGAGGTCTTCAAGCAAGCACTTCGCCTCCCGCATTACATCAGTACTGAACTCTTCAACCAACTAGGAGTTCACAACACCCTTGCCGAACTCATTGAAGCACAACAACGCTCTCAGCTTGAACGGCTCACCCTTACTGAAACGGGACGCTTTATTCTATCTACGCTTGGCTTTACTTACGATCAGCAGCAGGGCCCCAAACAATCGATCCCGACTGACATCCGTAGCTGGATCCATACAGACCCTATTCCTAGAAATATGCACCCTGAATATAACAGGGCCCGGCGCCAAGCTCGGGCCGGAGCAATCATAAAAGCCTTTGCTCGTGTACCTGGCGTTACATTTGTTGATGCAGCCCAATATTCCCATGGCACACGATTTGTGGCCGTCGCCACGCGCGATGGAGTCCTACACCACGCCTCCAGCGTCATTACCCCCACTGCCGAAACGGCTGAAGAAGTGGCCATCGCCCTGGCCACTCTAGATCCCACCTGTCACACCATCGGGTGTGACTCTCGCTCAGCCGTCACTAACTTCAGCAAAGGCCATATTTCTCCTCAAGCTATTCGTATCCTCCGCCAGGCACCACACTCTAAAGAAAGCATGATCTCCCTGACATGGACCCCGGCCCACGCGGGCACTGTCCACCCACACCTCCCCAACCTCAACGAGGTCACCCACTCCATTGCGCGAGGACTAGTCAACCGCGCCGGAGACACTGGAGACGAGTTGGACACCAGGGACAGTCTGACTACTTACAACGATCTCGTTAAGGCATTTTACCTTAGTCGCCGAACCTTCCCCCCACCTCACCCCAAGTTCAGCCGGGCGCAGGCTACCACCCTGCGTCTGCTACAAACAAACACGTACCCTTCACCCGCCCACCTCCACCTTATATTCCCTGAAGTTTACAATACCCCCAACTGCCGGTGCTGTGGCACTCACCCGGCTACGCTTCCGCATATGCTGTGGGAGTGCCCAGCACAGTACACACAAATTAACACCACGACCCTCTCGTCGAGGTTGCGTGAGGCTCTGTGGAGCTCCGCCCTTGACGATCAAACCTGGGCGACCCAGCACGCCCGTGAGGCGGCGGCGAGGCAAGCCCTCGACGTCCCGTCATGGGAGGCTTAGGCCCGGCCATCTTAAAGTGCTGGTTCCGAAATAAATGTTTATTACTCCTCCTCCTTGCACGACCGCAGCCTTTCCAGTACTAGCACAGATGACGTACACGAGTATAGGCCTAGCTACAACTAAGTTTAAACCTCGACATAGCCAAGTTCAACCTATCTACAACCAAGAGGCGCAATCAATCGACCAGCTTCGCCGTGTCTTGAGCTTTGCGCGGCCTAGTGCAAGCTTTCAGCTTTTTTTCTACACGCAGACACGACCCTGGGGGAAATAGTCCTTAACAGCGTCACTGTAAAAAAAAAAAAAAAAAAAAAAAAAAAAAAAAAAAAAAATCCCCGCGTACGTCGGCAACATACGATGTTCCCCGAAGGACCGAGGATACATGCGTACAGAGATATTATACCTTTTACTGGCATATCTGCGTTACAGTGAACTCATTGCATATCGTGACGCGCTTCTGAGCTGCGGAAGAGATGACGAGAAAGAGAGAGAGAAAATTATTGCAGTTTGTGTACGCACAGGGTGAAGTATTCTAGGCCAGACTGCCAGGCTAATTACGCTCGCAGTAGAAACCTTTATCAGTCACCCATCACTCTTGTTGGCGGTGACAATGCGTGTAATTGAGGTAAGAGAAAAGTAAAAAATGTGAAAGAGAAAAATGATATGGAACCAAGGGTTTGACGAAAACTCGTCTGGTCGGGATTGCTCATAGTCAAAGGTGAAACGAATGCGTACCAAAAAACATCAAAAGAAAAGAAAAGACATTTCGGCTCCCAAACGGGGGTCTTATTTACCATGAAAAATGATATATGTCACAAGCATGCCGATATCAAGTTTATAAAATGCTTACTCAAAACATACGCACATGCATGAACTCAAGGCAATACACGGAAACGATAAGGCCTGTATCAATCAGCGAAATGAAGAGGGCCAGTGTAGCATGTAACACAGAACTTTCCTTCCTTTCCGTCTTGTTGTCCACGTCATTATGCCCTGTGAATGTCGACGCCTTATATGTAGGTACTGCGAATTCCCAGTAGTAGTGCTCCTGTCAGTAACAAGGCGTTCCAAAGAGGATGCAATTATTCGGGTTGGGCGCTTTATTTCTGTGTTTCTAATTAAGACGTTATCCCTGAGGGCAATCAACAAACCAATCTGAATATATTTTAATGCAAAATGTGCTCAGCAGCGCAACGCCTTAGCTGACTGAGCCACCCCGGCCGTTTCAGTCTAACAATTACCATGCAAGTTGGTTGAGTGCAGCGCCTGTTATCAGGTTACTTTCTGGTCCGCATTAATATGAAAACACAATTGTTAATTACGACATAGTTATAAGGATTCTCTTAAGGTATAAAATTCTTTGTGAAATAATCAGCTGCGTAAACATGTTTTTTGCTTTCAAAACGGTGGACAGTATTAATACGGTAGCGTGAGCACGAATGATAATTTTGATGGGTGGTGCGCGATAGAATAACAGACGTTACGTGTGCTAACGAGACGAGAGATAAAGAAAGTAGGCGTCCTCGGCGGAGCAAGCTCTGTAGCCGCTGAAAAAAAAAAAAAAGTCAATACCACAAGCGCCTCACACGGATCTTTGGTTGCAAGGCTGACTGGAGCGGCTCAGTAATCGGGTCACGTTCTTCATCCGCACCGCAGCGCACTACACCATGGCTGCCCATATGCGCCACCAGGAAGCACCATCTTCCTGTCGAGCTCTCGCGCTGCGGACAGCGCAGAGAGGGCACAATCAAAGTGATAACAGAAAGGTTAATTCCACGGGGTAAAGAACATGTTTATTTGCACCTCATGAGCAAGCCGTGACAAAGAACATCACGTCTAGAGCTTCATCTCATTTCTTTAGCCACTGCTGTTATCGAGCAGCAGCATATATGTTCAACTGAATGAAATTGACTCTTTCCCTACCATGGGGGAAATAGGTGTTTTTGTATGTTAGGGAAGACGTTTTTTTCTGAAGGAACTGCTGCACTCAATATTTACTGTAATACATAAACAGAAAGCAAAATGAATGCACTTCTCAAGCATAAAAGTTTTATTAACGAGATATATGTCATAAAAAATAAATTGTTAAAAATCAAGATTGTGTGGTAAAATTGGAAAAAGTTTGTAAAGGCACGCTTGTATCTACTACGAAAAAATGTTAAAAAATTATGATATACAAAATGTATGGCCGTCTATTAGGCACTGTCTCCGAAAGAAAATTGGAGGAAGCTTAAGCTTCGCCTTTAAGAGTAGAACGCAATAGATCGGGACCCGTTCGCATCGCATCTTTCGCATACGGCACGTAGGCTTCATTCACTGCAACACTGAACGTGGGAAAGCCAGCTTACAAAGACCAAGCTTACACCGATCCCCTTAAAGTCGGCTTCACTTGCAAACAGCAATGCATTGCTGGAAAGGCGTTTTTCCAAGGGCAATATAAGTAGTCTTATATTAAAATGTGAAGGCCCTGGCACCTTTTTGTATTATTTTATTAATTGTTTGCTATTGCCCCGATGCGCGCGCGTGTCCAAAACGAATTAGCAGGCGAAGTCCCAATAGGACCTGCCTAGGATGCGAGCGCCATCTGGATATCATTTTCGCAAGGAATGTACCCGAACGCGTGGCTGTAGGTCTGGTAGAAAGGCTGGAAAAGGGGTTTGTGTTTGAGTTTCCTCGTAGCAGAATTAGGTTTTCTCGTACATTCAAATTACAATCCGATGCCGATTGATAAAGAATCCGACAGCGAATCTGATGCAAAAGAAAAAAATTTAATTGAACAGGTATTTCACTACAAAAATTCACTACTTGTTTGCGTCGTCGTCGCTTTCATACTCAAAGTCCGACGAAAGGGGAGCGTCCTCTGACTCACTGCTATTTGATCTATCGATAAGATCAGCCACAGAGGTAGCGGAATCGCGATATCTGCGATCTCCCGAAGCGCGCGCGCCGTTTCCGGAGCTGGACATTTTTGCGTTATGCTTTGACGATCGCGAAACTTCGGAGCGCGTTTAGAAATAACCGCCTTGCGGGAAAAAAGCGAACTGCTTAGAAAACTAAAATATTGTTCTCCTCCTTCACGTCCGATAGTACAGTATGTCCGTGAGCGGCACGGAAGGTCTCGAAAACGGCATTTCAAACCGTCGATAGAGGGCTAACCATGCCCAATGAGTGCGGTACGGAAAGAGTTAAGCAATGGCTCATATGAGCCATTGCTTAACTCTTTTCGTACCACGTTTACGGGGGTATATACCCCCGTAAACGTGGCCTCCCCATTACGACGACAGAAGACAAGTGAAATTCCATGGTGGAATGATGAGCGGCAACGGAGCCATCTGTGAAAGACGACGACTAGAATGCAGCCATGTAAAAAAAAAAAAAAAACAGACACTGAAAAACAGCGAGAAACAAACAACACCTAGTACAAAAAATCAGTGGCATTGGTGTAATCGTAAATAAAATTTTTGTGGAAAACTTCACAAAATAATATCCCAATGTTTAAAGGAACCACGTTAGCACAAATGTTATTATTCCGCGTGCAAAAACATCAGCCACACAGAGGGAAATAGAGAGGAAGCAGGCTGGCAACTGCCACCGAGACGGGCAAGACGCCAGCCTACTCTTTAGCAAGCCCACCTAGCTATCACACATGGAGCATGAAAGAAGTTTGAACAATTTACTTACTGATAAACCCTCCCTCGAGCCAGCTATGCACGAAGACGGCGACGCTCGAACGCAATCATATGGCTCGCATAAATACATGCTCTGAAGGCGTGGCTGTATACCCTAGTGGTTACGACGCTCGCCTTGGGACCGGGGGCGCGCGGGCTCGAATCCCGCCTCGGAAAGAAAGTTTATTTTCTTTTCTTTCTTGGTGGTTTCTTGCTAGGCACCACAAATTACGGCTGGCTTAAACAGCTTCGCTGTTGTCCTTGGTCTTCTCCGTGGTCTTCTGGGAAACAGCTTCGCTGCTAAAAATGGCCCTGTTGTACTGTAGTGGGGCAGGTTCATTTTCCTGCTTTCAGCTGATGCCCAAAAAGCACGGCGCGTTCAACACAGCCCCAACACCAAAGATTTTATGAACAGCATCCATCATCCGCCTGGCTGTTTCTCGGACATGTTCTGATGCATCAGCCCCCCTCATCTGTCGGGTTTTTCACGGGTCAATGAAAAATATATACTGCTGTGGTGTGCGTGTTTGGAGAGCCCACTACTTGTTGATGGCGTTCCCAGCCCAGAGTAGTGTGGCTCTCTCTCTCTCTCACACACACACATACACAGACGATAGAAAAAAAAAACTGCGGCCGTGATGCGAGGGAAAATATAATCTCCCTGCCACATGTTCAACTATGCAAATCTAGTTATGGAGCTCGTTCGCGGAAGCTCGCTGACCTGACGTGCAAACAGAATATATATTTAAAAAAAACGGAGCTGCGGAACGTCAAAAGAACTAGGTCACGTCATGTGCACGCGGCCGAATAACAATAAGCAGCCGCTACCCTGCTGTCACGGCGGTCTCTCGGGCCATGGATGGGAGAACATGACTTCTGGACTGTCGCGCTCCGGCTTTGTGATAGAGGGGCTCAAGCTCCAGTCTTACTCAATCCAAAGGCGTAGCAGCAGCTAGCGCCTGACCTTGTCAGACACTTAATTCATAACCATTCTTAGATATAAGATAACTTCAGGACAGGATACAGAAGGTTTTATATGCGCGTACTGAGATTGCTTAAAAGGAAGCTTTAGCTTGCGCCCAGATCCGATGCCATCCATTCAAATACATATAAAAATCATAAATTATTTTATGGGGCAACATTTTTAGCAAGTTGAATACAATTGCTTGCATCTAAGAAAGGAAGTGAAATTCAACTGAATTTAGTAAGCAAAATTTTGATTTAGGCCTCAAAGTTCTTACAGTATTTACCGAAAATTGGTAAGTCTAAAAAAATAGAAGCACGAGCTTTACAAATTCGTAACTCTGCACCAATAACAGCTGTCTCAGTTCTGTAAACTGCATCCATTAGAGCATCTAAAGCAGGCCAAATTTCATATATCAATTTATGTCTTAGGGGAACTTGTTACAATGTTTACGAGAGTTTTGCAGAAGTCTTACTCACATCTCTCCACCCTAACATTGCACGTTTATCACTTTTTCATAAATGGTATCATCCCTCAACTCTTCATAACGGCTTTTTTTGTTTTCCATCTGATATTTTTGATAGACGCGACCATCCTTTCAGAGTCAAGCGCTTGTCATCTTCATTTACCTACGCACATTCATTCATTCATTCATTCATTCATTCATTCATTCATTCATTCCACGCACTATAAGTGACTGGAACGCTTTGCTTCCACGTGCTGCTACCACCACAGATCACGATAAATTTTAAAATCTACTGTCTGCCAGTACTACAGCGTAATCCCTGTGTAAACTGTTATCTAGATGTGCATTGGGTTTCTGTTTTATTCCTTAAACTTCTATGATGATTCTCGTTGTTTTCTTTAATACATTTCTTTGTAGGTTGTATAGCTGTTATTAATTTGTATAGTGTTGCATAGTGTTATGACAGTATAACGAAATTCTAACTTGTTAGTATAGCGTCACATGTGTTACTTTTGTCGTTGTACTTGTGCCCCCCCCCCCACCCTATGTAATACCCTTTAAGGGTATTTTGTATAAACAGAAGAATAAAATTGGGTTGGAGTGCATACGGCAGGCATTGCCAAATCCTGACTGGGAGCTTTCCGCTTTCGTTGAAAAGAAAAGTATACAATAATTGCATTCTACCGGTGCTAACATATGGGGCAGAAACTTGGAGGTTAACAAAGAAGCTCGAGAACAAGTTAAGGACCGCACAAAGAGCGATGGAACGAAAAATCTTAGGACTAACGTTAAGAGACAGGAAGAGAGCGGCGTGGATCAGAGAACAAACGGGGATAGCCGATATTCTAGTTGACAATAAACGGGAGAAATGGAGCTGGGAAGGCCATATAATGCGTAGGATGGATAACCGGTGGACCAATAGGGTTTCAGAATGGATACCAAGAGAAGAGAAACGCAGTCGAGGTCGGCAGAAAACCAGACGGGGTGATGAAGTTAGAAAATTTGCAGGCGCAAGTTGGAATACGCTAGCGCAAGACAGGAGTAATTAGAGATTGCTGGGAGAGGCCTTCGTCCTGCAGTGGACATAAAATATAGGCTGATGATGATGATGATGATGTATAAAATAAATAAGTAAATAAAATATGTGTGATGTATTCAAGAGCCACGTACGCGGGGCGTTCAATACATATTTTTCCTCGCCCACTTCCTAGATCTGGGCTGAAGAGCTCGAAGGGTGGCATATTTATTCGCCTTTCTGTGCATAGCTGCCAGCGAGAGACACGTGCTTCTGCCATTGTTTCACGCAATTGCATATCTCAATCTTGAAGAAGTCCTCAGCTCGACCTTGGAGCCATGACTTAACCTCGGCGATGAGCGTATCATCAACCGGAAACTGCCTGATTTTCAGAAATAACTTCATATATGGAAAGAGGTGGGAATTCTAGTACCTATGGTCGGGGGAGCACGAGGTATGGCGAAGAATGTCATATCCACAGGAGAGTGCTTCCATCTGTACGTACAACATGCGAGTTGTGAGCAGGAGCATTGTCTTGCAAGTGCAGGACGCTTTTTGACAGCATATATATACAGCCTGCTGATTTTGATGGCTTCCCTTAATTTTGTCAGCAAGTTAGCATAATAGGCCCCCGTTACGGTGAAAACTTTCGGCAGGAAATTTGTCATAACCATTTTTTGCTTACATAAAAAAAAGTAAGCGAGAGGAAGATAGCCTGACACTCATCACGGACTCACAAACAGCATGTAGAAATTACCAAAGAGGCCGCATTTCCAAACAAGCCCTGAGCATCCTAGAAAAACTAGATAATTTTCAAGAACTGTACATTGTCTGGGCGCCGGGACACGAGTCCCTAGCGGGTAAAGTAGCGGCTAACGCCGCTGCCCGAGATCACATTCTCCGGGCTATCCCACCGGGTTCACGAGCACCGGTAGACCAACATGATAGCGTCCCGAAAAGATACGCCGATATCTTAAGTCATTACAGACTGGGTAGGAGGATCTACCCACCCCCGCATCCCAAGCTGACAAGAGAAGAGCGATGATCTTCCGCAAACTACAGACCGGCACATTCCCGCTCGGCACCCTGCTACACGCCATGTATCCTACGAGCTATACTCACAAATGCGCCTTCTGCTCTGCGCCCAATGCCTTATACCACTTGGTATGAGAATGTCGACAAAACCCATCGATACCACCCATCACCGAACCAACCGTCGAACAGTGGGAGGCCCAGCTGACAAGCCCGAGCCCTGAAGACCAGCATCGCCTGGTTAGCAGGGCCAAGCTATCGGCTCAGGCTCACGGCATCCTGGACTAGGGACGCCGCCCACCTCGGACGATTTTACCGTCTGCTCATTTCTCTAAATAAAGTTTATTCCTCCTAGCGTAGCTTGCACTAGAGGCGCAATGCTAAAGAGACAGTGGAGCCGATGGGCACCTAGCTTGTCCTAGATTTTGGGCTATAGGCTAAGCACTACCAAGTCATTTCGATCATTTTCGGAATTTATTTATTATTGTTTGATTATTGATTAGCTATTGATTGGCTATCGATTGACTATCGCAAGGTATTGGCCCCGTATTTGCGCTAGGCTAAGCACTACCAAGTGATCCAAAGCATTTTCCGGAATTTATTGATTGGTGTAATTGATTGGCTGTCGATAGGCTATTGAGGACTGACTAAGCTTAAGTAGTCCGAACCATGCTTAGACTTAGTGAGGCTCAGCTTCGCTAGTTCACAGGGGCACGTCCGCTGGATAAAAAAAAAAAAAAAAAAAAAAAAAAGGTGACAGGGGTATGTGCCATTGCGCTAGGAGCCTTTCTGCACTGCCGCCAGGATCGGCCCACATTTTCTGTTGACGACAGACAGATTACGCTCGGCATAAGCAGCTCCACTGTTAAAAATGAAACAAAACAAAAAAAAAAAAAAAACGCTGTCAGCATCGCGTTGCTTGCTTAATGTTGCACGTGCGCCTTTCTTTCTTTCTATATATATATATTTTTTTTTCTGGGGGGGGGGGGGGGGTGGAGGGTGACTCATATTGCGTATATTGTATAGAGTGTAGTTTAGTTTCTAGTTCATGACAATAAGCCCATGTTTCAAGCACTGTAATCAATCTTACACATTAAGTCCGAAAGGTCATCTTGGTTTTAAGGCATGCAACAGCAATTTCATGGATGCAGGTCACTCGGTCCTCCTTGGGAAAAGCAGTAAGCAAGCGAGGAACCCAACGTCATGACACCTTTCGCATGTGCAGATATTCCTAAACAATATTTCCCATAAACCTCATCTTGAACCCATCTTGAACTTTTCAGCTAGTTCTTGAATCGTTATGCGGTGATCTTCCAAATGACTGTCTCCATTTTGGTAAATGTGTCCCTTTCAACGGCTCATTGAGGTATACTGGAAACCGGTGCCGTTTCAACCAAGTTCTGTCCACATTTGAACTGCCGATGCCAGTACTTAATGACATCACACGATGTGGTATCTGTCGCATACAAAGTCGTTATTCCTTGAAAAATATGTTGGGGTGTGTTGCCTTTGAGATTCAGCAAATTATTAACCGCCCTTTGCTCCACTGGCTCCACGCTCCGACCTTCTTAAGCCTTCAGATGGGTGAAACAAGAACAGCTATGAGGAAACAGCTGAACATTTTTATCTGGCCTAAAGGGATGCATCCACAGCACTGTGTGAAATTTATTTAATGCACGCCAAAGTGAAGTGGATTAGGGCAAATCTTTATTGAACAACCCTAGAATAATGCATCAAGTTTGTCCGCTTTAGATGTACTCTTAGAAGTGGTTTATACAATTGTGATATCATTTTAGCTGCTGAGTTACAGGGCTGTAACTCGATAGTTTCGTTTTATGAAGATTTGCAGTTTTCAATAATTTATATAAAACATTGCTAGCGTAAATCAAAATTTAACGTCCAACATTCCCTAGAGCTTAACCTTTTCATTTAGATGCAATAAACATCACAACATTTGGTGCAGTAGTTGCCGAGAAAAGCGATTGCTCCGTTCCCATGTATTTAGCTAGCAGCCTCCGAGCTATAGCTTCCTCTGCGCCACCATTATGGGGGTAAAGTTAGCATGCAAATGACCGGCACTGGATGGATATGTCGAAAGTGCTTCATGCGCTAAAACGTCGTAGTGTGTTCTCTAAATACTTTCGTGAAGGGAATCTTGTCACAGCCATTTCGCTATATGGCAGCATTTAGACTGGTTTGGTCTCTTAATTTACCGTTGGCAATATTGAAATTATTAAACAATATATCAACTATCTAGCACATGCAATTGGATTAAAAATGTTCCATGCTATAAACCCAAACATATCAGGATTGAACAAAGCGCCGCGGTTTTCCTATACACTGGAAATTCCTTGAAATAATTAGCTGAGAACCGAAACCACTCAGCTGCTTTAAAGAGAAAATTGGGAGGATAATGTGCAACAGAATTACACCTCAAATTACAATAAAAGAGTCGGCAATATGCTCTATTATGAAAGCCTGTCCATGCTGTAGACTACTTTATGTACCAGCAACAATTCCCATGGCGGTTTGAACAATCACTGAGTTATATTTCGCTGTAAAAATCTGAGTATACAAATACTGAGATTGGAAATAAAAAGTTTGGTTATCATATCCTCGCATTGAGCTTTATTCAACTTGCACCCACCAGTGAATGAAGAATAGTTGTTTGCGAACAGTTCTGCGGTAACCCTGTCTTGAATCTTGACCATAACAACACTGCACGGTTTTCCTTGCGCAGAAGCTGAGCCTTTCGCATTCGGTGGACAGCTGTTTCTTGCCTTTTCAGCTCCTGTTTGCCTCTCGGTTTTGGTCGTGCTGATTCTGCCGGTTTTCTTTTTTTATTCTTTGTCAATTTTTATCGTGACAGTTCTTGCACATTCGTTTCTTACTGCTTTTTTACAGGCTTTATAACTTGTTGAATGGCAGCGACAGTGAGGAGAAGCAGAAAGTCGTCTGAATGCGTGACACTTCTGTCTGCCTCTAGCGTCTCTTTCTGGTATATGTAAGGAGTGTTGTTTCTTCCGCCTTTTCCTGGCTTCAACAAAATCAGCACAGTGAGCGGAATCCTTCGTTGGCACAAACCTCGCATACTTGAAGCGGTAAAGCGACAAACAGGCTTCGGAGAGGGCGAATGTATATTAAGAATGAACCCTTCTTTCCCAGAACATTTTTTTCGGCACGATTGATGAAACAAGGTCTTTCTTATTTTCCCGGTGAGAATGGACGAGTGCACACCGAATGCAGTGTCGTGGTTTACCAACTGACGTGTTGTGTGACATCTCCCAACGTCAGTCAAGTTCTAACGTGTTTACCTGCCACGGACGTCGGAGTCAGTATGGAGTAAACAGACTCGCCTACTTCATTTTTGTTTATTTTTCTAGCTGCACCCTCCTCTCACTCGCGATGAGTCACCTGCACGAAAACGTCGGCGCGTCTTCTTCTCTGCCCCTTGGACAAGAAGCCTTCGTTGGACTGTCTGTATTGTGTATGCAAAATACATGTCGAGTAAAGCTGCTTGACTGACATTGCCGCGACCCCAGCTTTTCGGGTGTTTTTATCTTTGTGAGTGTTTTAAGGGCGCTCCTGCAGTGTTCCACATTCTATTTGTCAACTTCGTATGATGGAACATTGTTTATCTAATGAGCTCACGCATATCTTTCTATCAGCTGCTGGAAGTTCTGCAACTACAGAAGGGTGCCACACTGCTTTATTTTGAGTCCCATTTCCCTGATGCGCTCCGAGGCAAAATATTGCTTCTGGAAAGGTCGGTAAATGACATAGTCTTCTTGATATGCTGAAATGAAGCCTTAACTTCGATATTCAGTTGCTAGCTTATGCCTAAAGCTGTTCCGAACCATTAAAGGAGAATGTTGGTCAAAGTACCCCGTACATTTTCTTTCGGTTTATATACATTTGTTGTACATAAACACATCATTCGTGCTGTATCAGGCTAATAAGAATGTTCTATTTCTTTTAAACACAGTTCCCTTTGCTTTGTAGAAGCAAATGACGATGAGAGCAATATAAGAATTTTGCAGAAAGGTAGAGATTTGTCTTTTCCACTTACACAGTTGATAACTGTTCGGGCAGGCTATTTTTTCTCTCCAATTTTTCAGCAGTCTTACTGGTGGCTAAATAAATACATTCTGCTCTGTGTCGTTTTTGTTTTATTGGATATAGGTGTGTAGCGACAAGGCATTGAGCGCATTATTATAATTTTAATGCACTGTACATGGCAATTCATTGCCCCTCTAAGATTATCCCGACGACATATCTCGTTTCACCTGAGCGGCCGATGTGTTTAAGATGTTTGCATAAACAAATGTGTGCGTGTGTACGTGGAAGGGGGGTGGGGAGGTCGGGTCCTTATAGAACGGGCTAATTATTTGCCTGTGTAAAAATATTTTAGGCTTTCAGTATTTTTTATGCAAGTTGGTGTAATTTAAATGTATCTACCGTACCAAAAAATTGGTGAGAACAGTGAAAACACTTAGTCATTGGCAATCGATATTGCAGGGTTTTTTTAGCAGCAAAGCTGTTTCAGCTATCCGTAAAACCATGCTCGTCGACCGAAAAAACCTCGCTGAGCAATGAATCACCTGGGATGCCTAGCAACCACCTCATGAAGCGGCGTGTGCTACGCCTCCTCTCCGTGCCGTGCACGTGTTGCCTTGACATGGGACGTTAAGGGGAGGGAAGGAGAGCATGCGCGTGGCGCGCGCTATGATGATGATGATGATAAGTGGTTCTCGGGAGAAAGACAAAATGAGAGCGAGAGAGAGAGAGAAAGAAATTGTAGCAGCACCAACGAGAAAACGCGCAGAGCTGCTGCCGACGCCATCTGCGTTACCCCGCGTTCGCGCCGAACGCGCGCGGTATAAAGCCCGGTGGCCATGAATGCAGCCGACGCCTCTGGCGGCGGCTCGGCAGGTTTCGACCAGCCGCACCCCGGCAAAAGCGGAGGCGCGGCTTGGAACTTGGAAGTGATGTCATCGGGTAGATAAAGCTCGGAGCCAACGCGACGCATTTTCATTGCCGCCGCGACGCTTCTAGCATTTTAGGAACGTGTCGAAGGTGCTATGGAAACACTCCTCTCGGACTAGTACCAAAAATGCGCTTAAAGTACAGCAGTAAGGAAGAATATCTAACTTTAAGCATCCATATAACACGCCGCTGCGACGAAATGCTACAGCCGATCACTTGTCGTTGAGCTGTGGAGGACATTTAACGTCACACGAGCAGCATATTTTTCACGTGCACTATAAGCGTCAAAAGAACTGCCTGCTAAGCTTCAAGGAACGATGAGGTGCTGGACATGGCACTGATGTCTTCGTTCTCAAACGCGCCAGTTTTGGCACTCTCGTCTCCATCTAGACAGCATAAGCGCAGTACTCTGCGTTGCAGCGAAGCCTTCGTCGTTTCTCGTGGAAAAAAAAATGGAACAGACGGCGCCGTGACACCGTGAACGGACGCTTTAGACACGTGCATGCCCCATCCTGCATTCTCCTGCATCTGTTTGGCTTCATTCAATGGCACCATCAACCGTGCACTGCGCTTGTGCACACTCCGGAGCAGACGACAAGTCCGGGCAGCGGTGGGAGCTCGACCCTCGAAGACAGGCGCATCGCTCAATGTCTGGGCCTCGACTATACTGCCGTCAGCAGCAGAAGGCGATACCTTATGTTTATTTTTCTTTCCCTTGCTTTGGCTCCGCGTTATCTCGAACAGCTTTCTTCGCGTCTTCCGAGTCGCGCCAGAGACTTCTGCGTTCGACCGGTGAGAACTGAGACGGTCTTATGTGCGTTACTCACTCACTCCCGACGATGTACGGCATTCCTTTTGAACACGTCGTTTTGTCCGGCTTACTTGAGTGCCATCGTGTCACTTCTTTCTTGCCTTTAGCTCAAAGAGAAGAAATGTGCCCCTGGAAGTCACGGAATGCCCTGCCGTCTGTCGCCCGGATTTTCTGCACCGAAACTTTGTGTCGTACTACGACATTCACTACTTTCGTTGAGTAGTTTTTTTTTATGCCACAGAGTTTTTTATGCGTGGCTGTTATTCGCGTTTCTACAGTTCATCTCGCACCAGGAGATAAAAAGGAAGCTAGTTTCTACCGCGGTATAAATCGCTGCGTGTCCTTCTTCAGTGGAGATAAGACTGGGTGCGCAAGGGTGCTGTAACCCTGGCTTCCTGTATCTGGTTCTAAGCTGAGGGCTGTTTGCTTTCGGGTAGGAGCCCAAAATATGCTTCAAAAATGAATCTGTAATTGTGTTACTTCTGTGTAAAAAATAATAACAACAACCAGAATAGTCATATGAACACAGCCTAATGCTTATGTTCCAGATACGGTGCTCTCAAGCACTTAAACATTTGTTTTCGTGTACATATAACCCTTCTGCAATTTACCTCTGTGCCATACAGTGTTCTACACGTTCCTATAAAACAGAACGAAAGCTCGTTCGTCGTTTCTTCCCAATATTGAAATGAGTTCCCATTACAAGTTCCTTCAATGCGAAAGGAACGCGTTCCAGTTAGACTTCGAACATTGGAACGTGTCGTTACATTAACGTTACATTTTAAGATTCTTTAATTAAAATATAGTGTTGGAATATCCTGAGCCGAAATGAAATGAGCAATTTAAAACTCACATTGAACTACGTAAATCATACGAATTTGAACATCGGCAGCAGCAGATTACCTGGAAATAAAAAGAATCCAAAGAAACGCTCCTATAAGAATTTCTTTCAGGGAGCCCCGGACATACTACAGACATGTCTGACTGCAACTTTGGTGCTCGTCTGTACAAGTGCAATACATATGGCACTTTCCCCTTCGGTCTTCAAATGCGCAGTCAGGATACTGCGCTTCAGATGTGCAAATAGAAAGTTATTCACATGCACCAATATAATTAAATTTCTTGCGCAGGAAATCACATCAAAAGAAACAATACATAGGCGTTTAATGAATGCTAATTCAGTATTGCAGTATAAGTGGGGAAAATAAATGTCCAGAACACAAATTCGCAAATTAGTGAAGTCCCTTGTTTAAACTCAGCAAGAGTTGCATCTCGATGTTGGTGCCGGACAGACGAACCTGTTTTTCAAGCGAAGCTTGTATTGCGTCACAAATGTCGGTGGTGGTGGTGGTGGTGGTGGTGGTGTTGGTGTCACGCTAAAACCCCATCGAAAACGTGTCGAAAGCTCACGTCTCGTTCTCTTGGTATATACCAAAATTGGCATGGAAGGGTACGAATGTATGACTCGCATGACTGAAAGGTCATGACATCAATAACATCACATGCTCGTCAGTTACGTCACGATTGACGGTAATAAAACCATGTGTGGCACGTATGAGCCAGGGACAAGAAAGAAAGGAAGGAAGCATGGAAAGAAAGGAAGATAAAAGAGACAGAAGCAAAGAAAGGATGAAATAAATAAAGGAAGAAAGAAAGAAAACACGTGGGGTCATACCGGGGGCGCACATTTCAGCTCTGCTCCCAGAGTAGAGCTGGTGCGGAGAAAGCTGCGCGGGCACCAAACACGTCACGCGCTCGACCAATCAGGGTCGTTTGGTGTGTCACGGCGAGGGAAAGGGCCTTGGCGCGCGCTTCGCCGGGCTTCCCTCGCCTCAGATCAGTTTCGGCGTCCGGATGGGAGGGCCGCGCGTGGTGCGTTCCGCCGAGGAGCAGGCTGTGTTTGAGCGACGGCGCCACGAACTGGCTCAGGAAAGGACTCGTCGTCGACGCGCCGATTTCCGCGAGAGGGCTTCCGAAGCCCAGGTGAAACGTCAGCGAAGAGCCGTGGACCCCGAGTTGCGGAAGCGCGATGGTGAGTCAACACCGACAACAGTTGTGACAACAGTTGTGCGCGTTGTTTGTGTTACCCCACACAACCGCTGTCAAAACGCTGGCGACGTGAAGGGCGGAAGGGCTACGTGACGCAGAGGCCAGCAGGGCTGCGCGCATGCGCCACAGTGGGAGATCGGGCACGTATACGCCCAGTCTAGGGCAACGCTTATAGATATGCGTTGGTCTAGGGTGCCTTTAGGGTGCCTCGATGCCCCCCCCCCCCCCCCCCTCCTCGCCCACTGCTCTCCTTCCACTGGGAAGTAGCGTTTGCTCTTCGCCGTGCGTTCGCTCCCCGCGAAAGCTCGCGTCCCTCGCCCTCGCGCGCTTTCACTCGCGCATACAGCATACGGCCAATGAGAGTTTTTTTAGGGGCGAAGCACCTTAGAGCCGAGCCTTGCCCTCCCCCCCCCCCCCCCCCTCGTCGTCGTCGTCGTCCGTAGCTCTGGTTTCCATGGAGTCCGCTAGGGGCGCTGCGGTGCACTAGGGAGCTTATGACAACGTAGACAGGGAATTGTTGTGGGATATTCTTCAATACGAAGGCATAGATGACGATTTCGTGGAGCTGCTGAGGGAGATATATCGAGACAACCAAGTACAAGTGGCATGGGAAGGCCGAAAAGGAAATCAAATGGTGGGAATTCACCAAGGATTGAAGCAAGGATGCCCTCTGTCACCATTGTTGTTCACGCTTTACGTCAAGGGCATAGAAAGACGACTGGAAAACAGCGAACTAGGTTTTGATTTATCCTACATGCGTAATGCACAAATGGTGCAACAGAAGGTCCCTGGATTGATGTACGCAGACGACATTGTGCTACTAGCGGACAATAAAAAAGATTTACAGATACTTGCGAATATCTGTGGGAACGCAGCGACAAATCTAGGCCTTAAGTTTAGCACAGAGAAATCAGGGATTATGATCTTTAATGAACACACGAGTAACTTCGTGGTGTCAATTCAACAGCAAGTAATACCCATAGTGAAGCAATATAAGTACCTCGGCGTACACATAAACGAAGGAAAGAATTACTCAAGCAACCACCAAGATAATCTGAAAATAAAGGGGAAGCGGAATGCAGCATTAATGAAACACAGAGCACTGTGGGGCCACAATAAGTATGAGGTGGTGCGTGGAATCTGGAAAGGAGTAATGGTGCCAGCGCTAACATTCGCAAATGCCATTATATGCTTAAAATCGGATATATTGGCGGGTTTGGAAGTTAACCAAAGATCAGTAGGCCGGTTGGCTTTGGGAGCACACGGTAATACGACAAGTGAGGCAGTGCATGGAGACATGGGTTGGGCCTCTTTTGAAGTCAGAGAAGCACAAAGCAAATTAGTTTTGAAGAAAGGCTCAGGAACATGGATGAAAATAAATGGGCGGCTAAAGTGCACAAGTATCTCTACATGAAAAGCGTGGACACAGAATGGAGGAAGAGGTCAAGGAAGTTGGCAACCAAGTACAGGATAATCGAAACTGTAAATAGACAACCAGGGGTCATCAGAAAGAAAGTGAGAGAAATAGAGACCGTGAATTGGATGCAAAGAATGGAAACGAAAAGGACAATGGAGATTTACAAGGATGAGAAGAAAGAAATTAGAAGGGAAAATCTGTACGATAACACAAAGGGCAGTGCCTTGCTATTTGAGGCTCGAGCCGGTTGCCTAAGGACGAAAACATATCGGAACAATATTCGGAACTAGATGAGATATGTGTATGCTGCAGTAAAGATCCAGAGACCACTCAGCACATCCTAATGGAATGCGACGGGATCCACCCAGCGAGAACCGTAGGTAACGTGCAACTCCCAGAAGCGCTTGGGTTTGAAGTGGAAGGAAACATAAACAGATCAGCCGTAGAGATCAGCAAGAGACGATTAGAGTACTGGTGGAAAAAAAGCAGGGAAAAGATGGATACGACCTGATCTCTTAAAATCATAGGCAGCGGTACAAGCTAAATTTTTGAAAAAGGTATACAAAAATGCTAGATAAAGAACATGTGTAGTATACCTGATTAAATCAAGCAGGCTAGGTGACTATTTGTCGCCACCCCGTTTCAAAGGGGATGCCAATAAATCATCATCATCATCAGCATTCGTTCCCGACGCGCGCTCTCTGTCTCTCTTCAGCCATGGATGATAACGGTCTATTCTGATAACGGCGCGCCCGCTATGGATGAAAAGGCGAGAGTGGCGGCTTACGTGGCACGTTCCAATGGTGGCAAAGTTAATAACATAAGAGCATTCTCTGCGTTTCCGTTCAGAGATGGATGATGTCATTCAAAATTAGAAACATTGACAGGTGATACAAACAAAGTGGGGTTCATTTTTTGAAGCTCAAAGTTAAGGTAATTGTCAACTATACCACCATATTTTTCCTTCTTTACTCTGCCTTTTAAATCATACTATTTATGCTTGGTCTATTCAGTGGCCATGTGCAAGTACATCTGAGTATTTTTTCTTGTAATTATGTTTTGTGCTGCTAGTTCTAGTCAGCGGCTGCGTGCAATAAGAAACTTAATAAGCTTTTCAATGAGATTTGCTACATGTATTGCCTGCTGGTAGCAATGAAGTATGGGACCCTTTCAGAAGAGCATCTTGTGTACGCTTGAGCTTAATCTCTCGGCAAATGGAACACCTGGTAAACGGAACTTATTTCCGGAGCTCCTTGAGGTTTCGATAAAGAGAATCTACAGTATTGGACAAAGCGAGAATGAGTAGCCGCTGTCACCCATGATTCCAAACTCTACTAAACATATTTACTGTTACTACAGCTAATAATAATAATAATAATAATAATAATAATAATAATAATAATAATAATAATAATAATAATAATAATAATAATAATAATAATAATAATAATAATAATAATAATAATAATAATAATAATAATAATAATAATAATAACGAAAACCGTACAGGTCATAGTTCGGTTTTTTAGCCCGTGCACCTTCTTAAATAGTGCAACATTTTGCAGTCTTCCACTTAATAACCACATATGTTACTAACGGGTGTACTAACACACGGATGGTGCAGTTCTGCGGCCTCCCCCTTCCCCCCATCGCCATCACTTATTGTTCTTGCTTGTTTTGCTGACCTATTGGGATCATACGGTTTATCAACTAAACTTGTGAACATTACAGATATAATCAGCGGATGTTCTTTGAGCAAAGAAAACTAATCAGCACAATGGGACATTTCTCAGCGCCCTATAAAATCTGTGCATATCCAACAACAGGATAAGAGGGGTAATTACGGGCCGCTGCTTCCACAATTACCAGATCAACTATATCGCATTTGTAATGACTACCAAGAGCAAGAATGGACACTTTTGCTTAAGCCTTTTGTCAGGACTCTTGTGAGACCATGCATGTGACAGTTATTATATAGGATCCATACTTTTTGCTGTTGTTAGTCTGTTGGCTATTTATTACCGGAAGTAGCACACAGGAAATAGCGCTGAGCCGGTCTGTAATAGCGCCCTATTTCACACAGAATGTACTCCCCCCCCCCCCCCCCCCCCCAAAGTCTGGAATATTCGTTTCCTTTTATTTTTCAACTGAGAACGCGAATACCAAGCATGCCACCATAAAACCTCGTCAACATCAATCACTGGAGCCTGCATTAGCTAACAAAGTGTGCTGTAAGTCTAAAGCTTGATACGTGGGGCAGTATGAGACGCCATAGCAGGGATATTTTCTTCTAAAGCAACGATTAATCCTGACGTGGAAACTCAAAGCCTTAATGAATAAAAAAAATTATCAGCCATTCCACTTTGGGACGGTGGATGGCCAGCAAAGCCGTTTAGCAACGACACAGACATGACACAGAATTTTGAACAAAAGTACAGCACTTGGAGTGCACGACTCGGCTTTGTAAGATCCCGCACATTGCCGATCTTGATCAAGTCGTTGACTAACCACAGCCGATCACACACCCTACAACTAAACTGTCTGTCCATAAAATTCCTTTTGAATTTAGCGTATGCTCCATAATTTTTTTCTAATTTACCGGCATGGTACCTGCGTCTTTGTGATGTATTCTTCGCGCCACGACGTTGGTCATCTTGTCTGACTTGCCGCATGCGTTTGGTGTTTTCTGCACGATCTTCATTGATGTTTGTGGCCCGCCGGCGCCGACTGCACCGTCGCACCTCTTCTCGCCGTCGCTCTTCATTGGCGCGTTCCTCCTCGGGAGTCCGGACTATGCACGGCCTCCCGTTTACGACGACAGAAGTGAAATTCAAAATGAAGAGCTGCAACTTGTATTTCTGTTTTTTTTTTCTTTCATGTACCATCACTTGTGACGCGAGCAGTGGGACGAGCGCGTTCACGCTGACGAACCAGCTGTGGAAGAACGCAGCGACGAATGCGTGAGCAGTGGCACGAGCGCGTTTGCTTAAGATACACAATACTTCACTCAATGTATTTAAAGTACACATACTGATGGACGTCTTACTGAATATAGCACGATGCATATAGAAGTATCTTAAGATCGACAGTATCTGAGATACATGTTTATTTATTCACGGTGCCTCACAGGCTCCAGCATCGGAGCATTGTGTGAAGGGGGGGGGGGGGGGGGGAATGGGGAATTACATAGATAGGGGGTTAAAGTGGCTTCTGGTAATATGGCAGTGGCTTCGAGTAATATGACTATGCTGTAGATGTATCTTCGATACTGCCCAGCCCTGTTTGGGAGTCCACGTCAGGGATCGAAACTAAGAATATGCACATTACAAAGTAGTTATCCTTGAAAAGATTGATGTGTCCGCAGTGACAATCTCTTCTCGTCCGAGAAATCCTGAGCCAGACTAATCACTCGCATCTCATAATTCCATTCTTTTATCGAAGTCAATATTCGTTTTTTTTTTTTTTTTTTTACGTAGGAAACACAAACATTGGTTAGAAATGCATGTTATAGGGGAAGTTCTATAAAGCGTTATGAGTATCGCAAGGTTTGTTGTATTTACATTTAAATTTGTTTTGAATAATAGCGTCACCATGCCTGCTACAGACAAGCTCAGTTACAAAGGCTTAACACAGATCTTTTTGTCGTTAGCACAAGGGTGAAGCAGAAATAGCTCCTTGTGGAGGGCGTCAATAAGAAGGAACATGCCGCGTTGCTCACGTTGAGCGACCGAGAGTAGCGGGCCAATGTCCGGCCGTGGCAAGCCAATTGTGGCTGAACCACACACGCACACGCTGAAAGAAATAAGTGCGCGAGCTCTTCGCAGTGCGATGAGGGAGGCAAGGCCCGTTTGTTGACTGGGCAAGGAAAGCGACCATCGATTGCTGGAAGCCATTCGACGAGGTCATTACGGGCCCGATAAAAGGGGCTGGACGACTGGCAAGCCTTAGTTTGTTAACAGCTACGTTTTTGTTGCTACCGAAAAGATTGAGTTTGCCCTGTGTTCAGCTGGGCTGAGAACGTCAATAAAGCATTTTTTTTCTTCATGCTTAACCCCCCTTTCCCTAGCCCATCGTGGAGTGCTTTGAATCAGTCGTATTGAGTAACATGATACTTTTTCAACAGTCTGGCCGTTTTTTTAACACGAAAGTGTTTTATGCCTGGGTCCACCAAGACTTCACTGACGTATTTCCGTCACGGAAATACGTCATAGAACATAATACAAAGAAAGAAACCAGAAGAAAAAGTTCCACAAACATGCAAAATTTGGAAATCGAACCCACGACCTCTCGGTCCGCGACGAGAGATCGCCGAGCGTTTAACCCATTGCGCCACAAACGCATTTGCAGAGAGCTACACAGACGCGCCTTATATATCTAACACTCCTCCGTGTACCCGCGCTCTTGCTCGGGGCGGTGCCGTCGCCTACGAGCAGAAAAGAGAAGTACTGCATTATGACACTAAAGCCGGGATACATGGAGCGAACTTTCTCGACGAACTTCACGCGTCGAGTAACGACGCGGCGGACACGACGCAGGATGTTTGCTGTGTTGCAATACATGCGGCGAACGCCGCCGCGCGTTGGCCGCCGTGTTGGCGGCGGTCCCGGCCGCCCGCTTCGAACTGAATTTGGCGTTGTCCTTGTAGAATTCACTTAGTTGGAAGCAAATGACTGCGTAAACGGCTTTCGCTTAGTCTCAGGCCGCTTCGACGACAGAGTATTATGGATAACCTTGAGTAGTTTTCGAGATCGCTTCTCGTTCGAACGCGTCTAAGCCTAGCGAAAGAAATATCCGATGCCAGCGCCATCTATCGGTGAAGTCGGGAGATAGGCATGACGACAGCATGTGGCCTCTGAGATCAGAAGATTTCTGTTGAAGGTGGTTGTAGAGAGCTTGCACTGCTTGTCTGTTTTCCTCGCAGATCAGCGGATATGGGATGTACAAATACAACGCGATTCCTGAGAGATCATACTAGGAACTACTCAATCGGTGCAGAGACATGCAGACACGGCACACCAACGCGATTGCAGACGACGCGAAAAGGCGCGCGGCGCGCGAAACACCAGCATGCATTGCGACCGGAACTAGTGCCTCCTGATTGGCTGTCGTCCACGCTGCGCGCTAGACGCTTCCGGCGGCGGCGTTCGCCGACGAAAATGTTTGGACAGGCAGATCGGCTGCGGACGGCAAATTTCTTGACGCCGGCCGTCGGACGTTCGCCGCACCGACGAAGTCCTTCGCTCGGACGCCGGTTATTCGCTCCATGTATTCCGGCCTTACGGCACCGACAGTGAACGCTTCGGTGGTCTCAGCACTACGACGCCTCGATGCCAGCATTCGAAGGGACGCTGGCATCAAGAAGCACTACCAACGCACCTAGGTGGCGTTCACCGTACCAGCACAGCGGAGCGTGGCCTCCGCAATTAGCTCTGAAAATGTTTCTGAAGTTGATCGCGGAGGCTGCAATTACGACGCGCTGTACGCGATGATTGTGACTCGGTGACGATTCAGTTACGTGCTTTGTCTTGCGCGTTGTATTAGTGTGTCAGTTACGTGCTTCGTCTTTCGCGTTGTGCTAGCGTGTGCAGCGTAGTGCAGCTTCCATATGCACGACGGTTGCTCATGGTCATCGACGTTGGTAGTCGTGAGGGAGGAGACGTGCCACCAGGCGTCAGCGTGGGTGCATCAACGCCTAAGGGCGCTTTAGCCACAAAACACCAATAGACATTATATATCAATGTGCAATAAACATTACACTACTTCTGTGAAGACACTTTTCACTTTCGTGTTCTATACCGATTCCTATAT